>NW_022170509.1:2977518-3050066 GCF_008802855.1 Photinus pyralis | reverse complement strand
AGCCCAATCTTGGAACTGTTTGAAATTATGGATTCTACAGGCCACATTCTATAAGAAATTTTTTTTTCCGGGTCGATCTGAGACAATTTTTTTTAGGGCCTCAAAAAAAGGCAGTGTATAACCTTCCTTTTTTACCAAAAATCGACTGCACCAAAATTTCTCGGGAAAACACTTATTCTTATTAATTTTGGTGCGTAGAATCCAAAACAATTCGTACTTTTTCGATCAGACTTCTCAATCAAAAGTTATAGACTAGAAACCAATTCGAAAGAAAATTCAAAGGGCTGTAACTTTTGAACTAGTAGCCCAATCTTGGAACTGTTTGAAATTATGGATTCTACAGGCCACATTCTATAAGAAAATTTTTTTTCCGAGTCGATCTGAGACAATTTTTTTTTCGGGGCTCAAAAAAAGGCAGTGTACAACCTTCCTTTTTTACCAAAAATCGACTGCACCAAAATTTTTCGGGAAAACACTTTTTCTTATTAATTTTGGTGCGTAGAATCCAAAACAATTCGTACTTTTTCGATCAGACTTCTCAATAAAAAGTTATAGACTAGAAAAAAAACCAATTTCGAAAGAAAATTCAAAGGGCTGTAACTTTTGAACTAGTACCCCAATCTTGGAACTGTTTGAAATTATGGATTCTACAGGCCACATTCTATAAGAAAATTTTTTTCCGGGTCGATCTGAGACAATTTTTCTTGAGGGGCTCAAAAAAAGGCAGTGTACAACCTTCCTTTTTTACCAAAAATCGACTGCACCAAAATTTCTCGGGAAAACACTTTTTCTTATTAATTTTGGTGCGTAGAATCCAAAACAATTCCTACTTTTTCGATCAGACTTCTCAATCAAAAGTTATAGACTAGAAACCAATTTCGAAAGAAAATTCAAAGGGCTGTAACTTTTGAACTAGTAGCCCAATCTTGGAACTGTTAGAAATTATGGATTCTACAGGCCACATTCTATAAGAAAATTGTTTTTCCGGGTCGATCTGAGACGATTTTTTTGAGGGCCTCAAAAAAAGGCAGTGTACAACCTTCCTTTTTAACCAAAAATAGACTGCACCAAAATTTCTCGGGAAAACACTTTTTCTTGTTAATTTTGGAGCGTAGAATCCAAAACAATTCGTACTTTTTCGATCAGACTTCTCAATCAAAAGTTATAGACTAGAAAAGAAACCAATTTCGAATGAAAATTCAAAGGGCTGTAACTTTTGAACTGTTTGAAATTATGGATTCTACAATCAGAATCCCGGCTTGGCTTTATTGTTCATCTTTTAACACTCCTGCATATTGGAATGTTTTTTAATTTAACATGTAAAACTGCAATTAATGTCCTTCAAACTTTAAATTTGAGATTCTCTTTCAAGATTTGAGCTTAAATTCTTCATGCATACATTTCAAACTTTCTATTTAACTTAAAAACCACGAAAAACTCACTCTTTTCACTCTCGATTTGAAAATGTTTGCTACTTGAAAATACATCTTTTCAGGTTCACGAATTTTTTGTACACCCTTTAATCCCGCAAATTATGAAAAGTTATAATTATTGTTTATTGGAAGCGGGCACAATTTAGCGAATGATCACTAGCAATACCATAGGTAATCGTGAATAAGTATTCTTTTGGCATATCATGGGGTGACTCTCTTCAAACTATTTTTTGTAGGTTCATCTGGTCTTGACTAACCCAAATCTGCCTTACATCTTGTCAACATATGCACATAATACCAATTTATGCTATCTCAATCTAAGCAAAATAGAGTAAAGTTCATCTTGCACAACAGGCCCAAACGCTTTAAATATCATTTAGGGACACCATTGAACTTGACGCAGCAACAATCTATTATGCTTATCTCTACATCGGTTACATTTATCTCGTTTACAGTTGTCAATCCAATGATCACACTTAAACAATTAATAAATAACTTCAACCCTTTTACTTTTGCAACTGTATCTAAAAGTGGAAATTTCAAAAATTCTGCACATTTGTAAATCGAATGATCCGATTTACCATAAAAATTATACATTTGAAGACCAATGCAACATGAACCTTGGGTTTCGATTTAGTGGAATCTTTTGCTGACCAAGTTTCTAACATATCGGTATGATTCCTCAAAAATGTTATTGAATTCCATTGAAACCTGACCTACTATTCTTTTTTCACACTTTTTCAATATAACCTTGACAAGTTTATTAGATTAAATTTAAAAAATTTGCCCAATTCTTGATAGAAAAGCTTCCTAGATCAGCTTAAACCCAAAAGTGCTCTTTACAGTTTAACGTCTTCGCGCGCTTCAATAAAACTGTCTCTATGTATAAATGGCTGATCAAATATAATTTTTAAGTGGTTATGAATCAATAATTTAGAATTATCGTATCTCCTCTTTCTCTTCTCATGCTGTGTAAACTTATGATGGCATCACCATTCAGACTTTCAACATCAAATGAAAAGCGCAAAAATACAATCACCAAGCACTACTCAGGCAAAACTCAAAGGTGTGTCCCACAATTAAATTACCATAGGTACTCCAATACAAGCATCTTTCAAACAATAGGACAACACAAAATGAGTTGAAGCAATTGCAAATTCTACGTCCAAATTCAAGATACTACCTTTTCCACGCACCAACGTCTGAACCTCACTCGGCGTTCAAATCTCAAAACTGGTCATCAATCGCTATACGTCCGGAACTTCCTCCAGGAGCCGACTTGCCAAACGTCATCAACCAAATGTTGCCTAAAATTCTTCTTCTTTTTTGGAACACCTAGCAAACCAAACTAACACGTCCCGCACACGCAAACTAGGATCTATCCAAATTGCAACCAATCACTCTCGAAACTGAAATTGCAAAAATCGCGAGATTCCTCGCAACACAGCACACCGGTTTCTTCTTTAATATTCGTGTTCAAAGGACCAAGATTTAACTAGTGTACAATTAATCTTGAGAGCAATTACTACTAGCAAATACTTCAAATATTTTTTGTGCGCCATTCACTTCCAAATTGTGAAACTTTTGACTCTAAAATTGAACTGAACTTGACAATATTGTTCATATGAAATAATTTTTTTAACCTCACCTTAACTAATGTTCAAATAAGATATTACCACAATGCTTTAACACTCAAATATTGAAATTTTAGTTTTCAGGGAAGTATTTATAAGATAGTCGTCATATGGTAATCTACATTCAAAGTATCTCATTTCTTTCCTTTATATCTTTGTATCTGAAATGTTTTTGTAAAAACCTACCTGATCAGGTACCCATGGTGTTATAGGATCGTGAAAAAAACAGTAAAATTGTGAAATATAAACAGAAAGTACAAGTTACTAACGACAAACTACCAAAAAGAACACATCATAAGAGGGTAGTTACTCAAGATTCCTACAGTTTGCCAGTGAATAAAGATTTTGCTTGGACTTCAATCTGGCAGGACTGCACTGCTGGAGGTCTATCAGGTGAGTTTTATAACAATGCGGTTTTAAGCATATATATAAAAGGGTGTTTTCGGGCTATAGCTGATGCCGAGTCATCACTTACAACTGCTTGAAGACTGCTATGTTCGCTTATATTCAATTTGGTCCAGGTTTTGGAGAAATTAAAAAAAATGTGCAAACAGAAAATGAAAAGATTTAAGAAAATTAAAATAACCTCAGGAAGCTTCCAGTACAACCGGAAATCGTATAAAATTGAAAATATTGTAGTTGAAACACGCTGATTAAATAATTCACATGTACAAATTTGCAGAAAATTAGTCGCACTTGTTTCCCAGATATGTAACACTCGGCGGCGGTGAATGTGAATAATTGAGGAAAGGAAAACTTTTTGAACAGCCCCCGGAACTCGCCCCGGAATGATTTTTTTTTCATTTCAATATCTTCTGAGTTTCATAAATGACAGGAGTTTCCATTCCCCTAAAGTGTTAAAAAGAAATTCACCCCAAATAACAAATTTATCACACTTACCGGTGATTATTAATAATCGACGCATTAATTACTTTCGACGTAACATATATATCGTTAGAATAGTTGAACAAGAGCATTTTAAATAATAAAGTCATAACAAACTATGGTTTCCATTAGAATAATACAAAGAGCATATTAAAGTTGACGTGTAAAACTGCAATTTTTTCCTATTTGAATCGTCTTTCTTTCAGAAATTATTATGCCAAAATACCATTTGATATTAATACCTATGTATTGTGTCAATAAAACGTGATAATGAATCTACACTACCTATCTGTTGATTCTAAGCTCTTTTTTATACAAACATAAACAACAATCTATAGCATATAAAGTAAAAGTTTGTAAATAAAGGATAGTTCCCCCCTTTTGAGCCTACTTAAATGCCCTCCCATAAAATTCTCTATAGATACGTGCCTGCAACAGTACCTATAATACACAAATTTCAAAACTTCACAATATTGTGATTACTAACAGAACTAAACTGTGAGTTTTATTTGGCTGCCCATCTGTTTTGGATGAAGAGTGCTATTTGTATTTATGGGGAGGATAAGTGGCATATTTATTTTTCAACCAACTAGATGCAGACACTGCTTCATTAAACAATTAAACCAAATTTAGTCGCTTTGGGGTTTTAATAAACAATACAATAGGAATGTACCTACAATAATTTAAATGTAGGTAGTAGGATCCTTAGAATCATATCTACATTTTTGTTACAACTTCAATAAAAGGGATAATCTGCCTTAACACAATACAAAAATGGAAATGAGTAAGATCAGTACCATTATTTGGTTTACAGTAGGAGTAGTAATAAATATTTAAAAGGGTCAGATATAAGCGGGAAACTCCTCCTGTTCCTGTATAAAGCAGTTGATATCAACGTGCTTCCTTACATATCAAGTTCTGTTAAATCATCATACTCAAAAAAATTCACGTACTTACCTATATTGCAGATTTATAAGTTCATGATGTCCCTTTTTTGTGAGACTCGACAACATTCTCGCCCTTTATTTTGGGATTTACGGTGAGGTCACTCAAGAATATCTGCAACAAAATGCAAAACCCAAAACAAAAAACAAATGCGCTTGCAGGGTTTCATAGGAGAAGTGACGCGCTGTGGTCGCCTACAATAAAATAAATAATTTCAGATGTTATATTACCTACATTGATTAGAAAATCCAAATTTACTTTAGTTTAAAATTGTCGACCGATATGTACCATGATGTAATTATGATGAATACACTGTTGTAATAAAAAAATTCTTTGGGCTATTGGTTATGGATTTTATCACTTGTAAAAATAAACAATTACAGGTAATGCCTACCTAGACTATACAAATATACAAAAATAAATACTTAACAACGTGTTATTTATAAAAAAAATTTATCTAAAATATAAATATATAAACAATCACTTCTCAACTAGAAAAATCCTGGATTAGTGTGTTCTATAACACATCTTTTACAATACTTTTTGACAGCGCGATAGCCTTCCAAAGATATTTGGCAGTCTTGTATGTTTAATTGTTGTAAACCTCTACAATAATATGCTATACATTGTACACCCCTATCAGTTACTAAATCACAATTTCTTAAACTTAACTTTTTCAAATTTGGACAGCTTTCTGCTAAAGCTCTCAGCCCTGCATCACTAACATCACATTTACCAATATCTAAGGCACGCAATCGCGTACAGGATCTTGCTAAAACTGTTATGGCATCATCTGAAACCGCTTCACATCCCCTAACGTTTAAATACCTTAGCTTGTAGCACCTTTTTGCGACCACCTTTAATCCGGCATCGCTGACTTGGTCGCATTTAGCGACTGAAAGATACCTCAATGTAGCACCCAACTTTGCAAGTTCATATAATCCAAAATCTGTTATGTTCGAACAGTCACTAACACTAAGTTCCCTTAAACCTGAGCAAAAACTTGGCACAAACTTTAATCCGGCATCTGCAAAAACATATTTTTAACGTAATTACAGCACAACCCTTTAAACATTTATACCTGTAATTTGAACACATCTACGAAGATACAAGTAGGCTAACTGTGGACAATTCCGAACAATAACTCTCAGCCCGCAGTCTTGTAATGCGGGACAGTCAGTTAAATCCAAATATTGCAATTGCAATCGTCTGGGAGGTTCAGGTCCGGGAATTACACTGATACAAGATATTTGCGTGCATCCGGTAACGTCTAAGTGCTGTAAGTTATGGCACCTGGTGGCAATTTCGAATAGGGCATTGTTTGAAACAGTCGTGCTGCCTTGAACTTGGAGATGAGTTAATTCGGGACATCTTCTCGCTAATAGCATCAATCCCCGGTCGGTTAACTTAGCGCCATCCGTTAAATGCACTCGTTCTACACTGGGACAAGCTCCAGTTCTTCCCTGACCACACAACTGTCGCAAAACTCCGCGTATGGCACGATCCCCACTAATTGTTTCCCCTTGCAGAGTAATTGTTCGCCATAACGATGGTGTCCAAGACAGAATTTCAAATCGTCTACAAACTCTGGCGCAAACACTTAAATCTAAACTTGGAAGAAAACTAAATATTCGGATAACAAGTTTATCGGGCAATCTATCAAACGAATTATTCTTGGTCTGGAACTTCTTCCCGCGATAGACGTTACCTTCACTCCACAGACTAGGTGTTATTGGACCAGGACTAGGCGACACTAAAGTGTGGTACCCCTGATCTAAACTGGGACTCGACTTTCCAAGCTTTGCAAAATTATCTAGCAGGTAATTCGACTCACTCTCTTGATTAGTTGGCGATCTAAAATATTCAGGACTGGAATTGGATGGGTTCATTTCCTGCTTATTATAATTTTCGTGCTCCCAGTAACTCTGGTCAAAGGACAAAGATGACAGATCCAAGGAATTTTGCTTCTGAAACGAATTTACAAGCGTTGAGTGCCTCAGGTTCTCCCCGCTGTTAGAATTTTGGTCCCCGCCATTATTTAGGTAAGCGTGTTGTTGGTAAATTTGGGTTTGCAGATAGTCGCACTCGGATGATCCCTTATGCAAATAATCATTTTCTAAGCTTAGATGGTTTTTTCTTTTTTCTGGGGTGTTGGTGTTGTACATCGCCATGTACTGCGAGTGGTAGTCATAAACATATTCTACGTTATGCGAATGACTCGTCGCATGAGATTCTTGGTCGCAAGCAGGCGATGAATTGTGTCCCAAATGGATTAACGGGCATCCTGCGGGCCTGGGGGATAGTCTTTCTAAAAGTCCTGGCGGATGACTCATCTCATTTGTTACCCCTAGAACGCAACACAATTGTTTATATAAACCGAGGAATCTCATTCCCGCATTGTCTACGGAAAATTATACTGATCAATAAATACGTGAAAGTTGAAATATAACAATAAATTTTATAGTGCCTATAATAAGTTTAATATTTAGGACGTTTTCTCTATTTTTAAATTTCTGTCGCTTAATCTATCATTGAAATTACCACGTTTTATTTGTATTTACAGATTCAAATAATAGACGATAATTTTTAATTATTACGATCTGAGTGGAATAAATGATTTATTGTTAACAATCTTTAAGAAGTTAGTAATTTAACAATCTATCTACAATTATGGGATTACAAACGCACGAATTCGTACAGCATTCCATCATCAGTCACATGACGAAGGCTTGGCATATTTCTTAGCCATTTTTTACTATTTCTTACTTTTTACCGTCTGTTCCGTTTTTTAAGACGAAAGGGTATAACAAAACGTGATTAACCTTTAAGTAATGGTAAAAAATAATACTTACATTCCTTTTAGAATGTAGGGTAAAGTATGCTTAGCGAATACTAAAAGGTCGTCGACATTTTGACATCTCTTCAGTTAACACACAGATATTAACGCAATTTATTTACAATTGTCTTATTAATGGTAAAAGAAAAAGGCGACTAACCTGGTTCGAGTTAAATGAAAATTTAAAGTAGTCCATTATTTTATGGCACTGTAACACAGCTGCAAAAGCAAAAGACAACACGAGTGCAAGAAGCATAGCACTCCCGACATTCATCGAATCCGCAAAGTCTAAGACTGCTTTGTTGCAGAGATGTTGATGTTGGTTCGTATAGCTAGCGGCAAGGATAAGTCTTATGATTTGCCTAATTCCTCGTGTACCGAAACACAAAAGTTTTAACAATCAGTATGTATATAAATATAATTTAATTGGGCTTGTAGAGACCATATTCACGTCCAAAATATTATAAAACACATTTCTTCAGTCCTTCCCACCTAACTTTCTCTTATTTCAATAGAATGAAGAATTTCAATCAATTGGACCATTACCGTCTAGATTCGAAAAGTGAGTTTATCGCATTCCTGTCATTTGCCAGTGCAACCGTCATAGTAAACTGTCAATGTCGCCCTTTTGTATTTGAAACAATGAACTGTTCTTCAAAGGGATGAAGTGTATGATAAGTTGCCTAGCGCGAGGTGTTAACATTTCCCGCCATTCGTGCAATGAATGTTTAGACCAGTTTATATTGATACAAAAAATTGTTTAAAAAAAGAGGGAATCGTCGACGTTAGAGCACAGTAAGCTGTGGTTAGAGAGTGTGACCATGGATGTGTAGAAGCTGGAGAAGCTTGAACTTATTGAAAGATGTCGATCACTATTCATTTGACCACCATCTTCGTCAACATTTGAATAGCTAGAAGTTGTTACTTTGCCAATTGAAACGCGTGTGAAGAGAAAACTTTGCGACTCGTAATTAATTTCAATTTACACAGTGAACACCCTATCAGGCAAAATTACATTCCGCTCTGTCGAAATGAAATCATTTACTTTGATTTCTTAAAGGATTATCTTGAAAAGTTGGCAGATGTGACAAAAATCACGTTACTTTTGTTATATAAGAGGTACCTACAGAGGAGAAACTACCAAAAAATATAGTACAGGCACTGTTTAAATACTTTACTTTAAACAATGGTGTAGGCATTATACTGAAATTCACAGAAAGTCGACTTGTTTTAGATAGATATTGAGAGAAAGAGGATTATAACCTGAAGAGCTGCCAGAAGTAAGAAAAATTACGCTACACTTTTCAGATTCGCACCCAAGTAATCTCACCCCCAGCAAAGAGTAATTATTAAGTATTCTTTGCCCCCAGGTAAATATTCGCCCGCGGAAGATTTGCCTTCGGAAAATTCGCTCCCTAAAATTTCGCCCAGTGGACAAACTATTCACGTTCCGGATCTTAAGAATATCTAGCCTTAAAGCCTAGCATGTCTCAAATCGCTTCGTCCATTCAAAGTTTTCAAAGTAATCAGAAATTGTTGAATAGGTATACAAAAAATATGTCGCGTCACACTTAATTGATATATTATGATTGGTAAAAGGGGGAAATTGTAAGGCACTAAAAATGTCTAAGAATGTTAGAAGGGCGTCATGCTTGATTTCCATATATAAAATAAACCCTCTTTGTTTTCTAAGGAATACATATTATGTATACCCTTGGCCACATTAATAAAATCCAATCACACGAAAGCTGTAGTCGAATAAAGATCGTCTTTACTTTACGTCTGTGTTTTATTGCAACTACCCCATTAACCCATTAATAGAAATGAGTAAAGTTTCACATAATGTCGTTTAATATCAATGGTAGAGTGAGTTGACAACATAAAGTATTTCCCCATAAAGCTCTCGACCTTTAAATTTACAGTGGTAGCAGTCACTTTATGTTCGTTACATTATATTGCATTGTAGGTGCATTACTGCAACTTTCCATTGTCGGGCGAGATTCACGCAAAACAGTTCCCTTCAGTAAAGTCGCCCCCAAGACAACACGTCCACAAGTAATTCTCCTTGGAAATAATTAAGCCTCCAGAATATTTGCTCCTGGTAAATTCCCCTTTGGATCCATCCAAAGATTTATGAAAGAAAGTTTAAAGGACAATCACAAATTTTTGTAATTCTTAAAGAGTGCGCAAATAAAAATTGATTTTTACGTCAGCGCTGGTGGTAACGTTACTTTTCGGAAGTGTAAGACAATGTGCTGAACTTCCTGGCGAAGATACTAACGGCAAATGTTCAGAGAACGAATCACCTAGGAGCAAATACTCCGGGAGTGACTTTCATGGAGCAAAATTTTCCGCGTGGCGACTATTCCGCGTATGAATCTTCTGATGAGTAATAAGGACGAATCTTACAGGGGCGAAATGCGAATGTGCTCGGGGCTAATCTTCCGAGAGCGAATCATCCGGGGTGAATATTATGAAGACGAAACTTCCAGGGGGAATATACAGCACAGCACAGACTTTCCTCTAAAATTCATAGAAAGTAACACAATTATACTACTTTGATTATATTAAAACAGTGGACAAACTACCAAAAAGTATAGCCATAGCGTTGCCTTCAAAGTTAATTAATAATCGATTGAAAGATATTTTCTGAATAGGCCGAAAAATTGGCAAAATATTGCCTACAAATTTTTATTAAATGTGGGTATGGGAACTACCCACTTTAAAAGTCTATAGGAGAATTGTTCCTATGTATTATCTTAAAAAAATCTCTTTGTATACCTATGTATTTCACTGAGTAACTAACATGCACACATTAGTGACCACTTCCTCACCCATCGTGCCAGATAGGGCAGTAACCAAAGACTTTCTTACCGCATACGTTCGTTTAGCCACTAAAATCCCCACAGTACTTGTAGGTGCAAACACTTTAGTGGAGCATACACAAGCCGGCTAATACCCCAGTGAAACGATCCCTCGCCTGGTGAAAAACTAATGCTAAGCTAATTGTCAATAATAAAAAGGCGGCATTTCGTAGTTACCAAAGTTCATGAAATAAAAATAAGCGTAGGTATTGCAATTATACAATAACCTATGGGCTCTTAAAGAAGGTAATTATTGGTCTCACGTGTTGTACGGGAAAACTTTTGAAAAGGATAATTAACAACAGTGCTACCTTGAAAAACGCAATACAATAGTGCCATTTCAAGCTGCATTTAGGAAAAATTGGTTCACCATTGAGCGTCGGATCATATTAGAACGTGATATCTAGGAACATTTTCGAAGGAGCTGACGTCGTTTTGCCTTCTTCCAAATGACCGCTCAAAAACGTAATTTGTGAATAATCTTCAGCTTATAATTGCAAAAGAAACATTATTTCAAGGGTCATAACAGAATGTTATCTCCTTTCAGGTAAATGGCAAGTGGGTTTAGATCTAAGCACCGCTATTTAAATAAGAGTTTTACAGGATCTGCGAAGTTATTCTGTGCATTTCAATGGTTTCCAGTGCTACATGAACTTTTTTATTAACTTATTAATTAATGCACCCCAAATGTTAGTACGCAAAGTGGTGCCATATGCGTACTTAGACTTGCTCTTCCAATCAGTAGCAATACACACACATATGGGCCCTTCAAATTTTACCAATTCTATTAGTGATTTATCGTTTGGTTTGCATTTAGCATATGGTTTTTCATTTCAAGTTCGATAAAGTTTTATTAAAACGTACTCGATTCGATTTCTATTTGTGTGCATATCAAATTTGCTATGACTAGTGGATCTATGGATTAAGACTTGAAGAAGAGTCAAAGACTACCGTAGAAATCATTAGACATACTTTCTGTCCCGGTTTGGGATCTCATTTAGAGTGGATATCGAAGGCGATTTGGCGGAAAGGAATCGACCATGTTTAAGCTTTAATATCATTTATCTTATTAATCTCTGTTGGAAGGGGTTATCAACACTCGATATCGGAATGTATCACACATAGTATTGTCAGCGCTGTTGAATACGTCGTAATGTTTTATTTGCTCTAAAATGTGTCCAACTCTAACGAAACATATTCGCATATATTAATACGCTTGTGAAATCTAAAGAGTATCAGTGATGCGGGTTTTGCTAATTGCTTTGTTCTTCGGAATAACCAGAGCGTTGAGGAATACTCCTTGGGGTGTTGATAGTTGTCATAAAAGTGGGGTTTGTAGAGAAGGGCCGAATCCTAGATCTTGTGAAACTGTGTGCTTTGCCAATGGAACTTGTCGCCTTAATATTGCTTTGATTTTACCCCAAAGTTCTTACTATATTATCAACATGGAGAAGGTTAGTAATTGTGTTTAATCCACTAGTTTTAAGCATGCAGTTTTAGACGGTTTCTGTTATCAGAGAGGCCGAACAGGCTGCAAAGAACCAAGGAATCATATACAATGATACAGTTATTAATTTGTACCATTTTGATGATCAATGTAGCCAGGCAAATGCGACAATACACGGTATAAATGCCAGTAGCGATTTTTGCACGCATTTTGTTATTGGATCAACATGTGACTATTGCACAGGTAAGCGCGATAAAAAGTTAGTGTTGTAATTTGTGAAGGAGCATTCGCCTCTAAATATGAAATAGAAGGTTTGTTTATATAACACTCAACGTTCAAAATGGGAACGCTTTTCCTACTTTGAGGTGCTAATTAATAGAAATTACACAAACTGTAATTCTTTCACACATTTTTTATGGATGCGGCTGCGGCTTTGATCGTTAGAACATTTTTTCCAAGCATCGGACAAAGAATCAATTACTTATTTACAAAAAATAATAATATAGTCAATACTATCGCGCAGTTGTTTGCAAGTGCGTTCTGAAGGTTTCTATACTACTGACATTCGGGGCAGGGTTTTCAGGATGACGAGTAACCTGTTCTTCCTTTCCCTTAAATTTTAATTGTGTAGAAAAGCCTGGATCAGTTACCTTATTTTTATTCTAGTCGGTGTAACAGAAGTGTGTAAAATTCTAGTAAGCTTTTCCTCAGATAAGAGTGTATAGGCCGTAGGTTTCTGCAATAATGCGGTCTCCTTTTCCCACGAACTTCAGCTTTGCAATTTCCAAATCTTGCGCTATCTTGCCTTCGAGCGTACTTTTTAAATATTCGTGATTCTTGTACTAAGTCGCTCGTTCGTTCACCATTATGTTTTATGTTATGTATATTATAGACTCCAGATACTCATAAGTAACAATAGAAGAAGAAGTAATTCGGTTTACAAGAACAGAGCGATTGTCCAAACAACAGTTGTTAGGAGCCGTAGTCGAGTAGGTAATGAATATTACTAACCTCGAGAATCTACTTTCTTCCCTCCTGGAAAAACAAGTGTTGTAAAATACACTCCCTCATCCTTCAAAATGACAATTATGAGACTGATTACAATATGATCGTGAATAAAGTACTTTATCGGTTGCCTTCGGGTATCAAAATTCACTCCAGCTCCAGCAAAGTGTAAAGAGCCAGGTGGACACATCGAAAAGGAATTTCTTGCTCCTATCTCTATCATTAGTATAGACTAGAAAAGAAACGAATTTCGAAAGAAAATTCAAAGGGCTGTAACTTTTGAACTAGTAGTCCAATCTTGGAACTGTTTGAAATTATGGATTCTACAGGCCACATTCTATAAGAAAATTTTTTTTCCGGGTCGATCTGAGACAATTTTTTTTGAGGGCCTCAAAAAAAGGTAGTGTACAAACCTTCCTTTTTTACCAAAAATCGACTGCACCAAAGTTTCTTGGGAAAACACTTTTTCTTATTAATTTTGGTGCGTAGAATCCAAAACAATTTGTACTTTTTCGATCAGACTTCTCTATCAAAAGTTATAGACTAGAAAAGAAACGAATTTCGAAAGAAAATTCAAAGGGCTGTAACTTTTGAACTAGTAGCCCAATCTTGGAACTGTTTGAAATTATGGATTCTACAGGCCACATTCTATAAGAAAATTTTTTTCCGGGTCGATCTGAGACAATTTTTTTTCGGGGCTCAAAAAAAGGCAGTGTACAACCTTCCTTTTTTTCCAAAAATCCACTACACCAAAATTTCTCGGGAAAACACTTTTTCTTATTAATTTTGGTGCGTAGAATCCAAACAATTCGTACTTTTTCGATCAGACTTCTCAATCAAAAGTTATAGACTAGAAAAAAAACCAATTCAAAGGGCTGTAACTTTTGAACTAGTAGCCCAATCTTGGAACTGTTTGAAATTATGGATTCTACAGGCCACATTCTATAAGAAAATTTTTTTTCGGGTCGATCTGAGACAATTTTTTTTTCGGGCCAACAAAAAGGCAGTGTACAACCTTCCTTTTTTACCAAAAATCGACTGCACCAAAATTTCTCGGGTAAACACTTTTTCTTATTAATTTTGGTGCGTAGAATCCAAAACAATTCGTACTTTTTCGATCAGACTTCTCAATCAAAGTTATAGACTAGAAACCAATTTCGAAAGAAAATTCAAAGGGCTGTAACTTTTGAACTAGTAGCCCAATCTTGGAACTGTTTGAAATTATGGATTCTACAGGCCAAATTCTATAAGAAAATTTTTTTCCGGGTCGATCTGAGACAATTTTTTTTCGGGGCTCAAAAAAAGGCAGTGTATAACCTTCCTTTTTTACCAAAAATCGACTGCACCAAAATTTCTCAGGAAAACACTTTTTCTTATTAATTTTGGTGCGTAGAATCCAAAACAATTCGTACTTTTTCGATCAGACTTCTCAATCAAAAGTTATGGACTAGAAACCAATTTCGGAAGAAAATTCAAAGGGCTGTAACTTTTGAACTAGTAGCCCAATCTTGGAACTGTTTGAAATTATGGATTCTACAGGCCACATTCTATAAGAAAATTGTTTTTCCGGTTCGATCTGAGACAATTTTTTTGAGGGCCTCAAAAAAAGGCAGTGTACAACCTTCCTTTTTAACCAAAATAGACTGCCCCAAAATTTCTCTGGAAAACACTTTTTCTTATTAATTTTGGTGCGTAGAATCCAAAACAATTCGTACTTTTTCGATCAGACTTCTCAATCAAAAGTATTCATTACATACATTGACTAAAGAAACCAATCCCTTTGTTTATTCATTTTATAAACAAAGCCAATACGAAGAAATTGATGTAATCACTGATAGTTGTTTTTCCTAGAATAATATTGCAATGCACGTGGGTTATCACATCACGTAACCGTCACTCGTGTTTAGAAAAAGGACATTGAAAATCTGAACTTCGACGAGTTTTCCAAGTTTAGAGATCATTGATTTCGTCTTGTAGGTTCATGGCGACCATATTTTCATTCAGTTTGTAAAATATAACACTTTCTTTTAATACTATTATATTTATCTGTAGTCAACAACGTTTTAATTACGGCGCCAAATGGGGGAGGGTAGTGCTTGGGCAGCTTTTAAACTAAATCATAATATGTCCGTATAGCGTGGTAGGTATCGAGGGGCGTATGGTACCACTAACTGTAACACAGTGTGTTAAAGATGATAGATGATGGTCCAAGAGGACAGCATTTTTTAAAAATTAAAGATGACCTTTTATTGTCTTCAATACCTACTAAAAGAAACTTTATTTTCAGATTAAATGGTGACAAAAATAGAACTCGTTCAATTGGCAGATACAGTTATCAATGATCTATTAATAGAACGATGAATGATATTAAAGATAAAGTCCGTTAAATTAGAATCGCCACGCGTATCTAAAAGTTATGTTTATAAACACATTTTTACCTTATTTATTACGATTTCCTGGTAACGTATGCCTCCGGTTTCCGGTTGAATTCAAAATATTGACAATTATGCCTAGAAAATAAAGAAGAACAAATCAAGTTCGATTCCTACTTCTGAACATTCTTGTGTGTAAGAACGATTGTATCACACAGCTTTATTAAGTTTGTTCATTTACCTATACATAAGACTCATTGCACTTGCAGAAAAAGTTTAATTTGTATTAAATTAAAAGTATATGTCCTCATTCATAATCTTCAAAAACGTATGCAAGAATTTATAAGAATCTTCAGAGCACAATTTTCAGTATCTTAGAAATATTTGGAAAATTGCACCTTTAGATCCCTCATAATTTTTTAAAACTTGTGATTGAACACTGGTTCAGTTGAGTTGAGTAAAGAAACTACTACAAAAGATCCATTTTGACTCTATATATACATATTATATCTTTCTTGCTTTGACTGCCAACAAAGCGGTAGGTGATGGATTTTGACTAGACTTACTTGTTTGTGTATCATTTCTAATCTATACTTCGTATAGCGTATATTCCCCGATTTTCGATGCTAAACTTCTTTTTTTGGCGTTGTAGGCAGAGCTGGGTAAAGTCTTGAAAAGGGCTTGAAACATTAAGCAACCAGCACTTTGTTGTGTTTATATAGTGACAGGGCTTGGAATTACCAAGCATTTTTTAAAGTAATTGAAAATATAAAGTATCAATCTCTTGGAAAGTGCTTAAAGCCATTTAAAGTGCTTGAAGCCCTTCAAAAGTGCTTGAAGCCCTTTGAAAGTGCTTGAAGTAATTTAAAGTGCTTGAAACCTTTTCAAATTACTGGAAACACTCTAAAACACGTTAGAATCAGTACCTACTTCCACATCCTAAGTATACTGGACGAATTAATAGTTTTTGGGCCCACATTTTGTTTGTACACATTTTCGTTTGAAAGAATTAAACAAAAAATTTTTTGTTATCGGTACAGTACTTCTCCATCGGTGATGTGACATTAATTTTAGCTTCTTTCGTATATTCGGTGTTTGACCAATTTTCAAAAACCAATTATCTACATTTACTATAGGAAATGCAATGTTACTGAAGTCGTTTTTGGAGTTTTTTTGTTTTTAGCTTCTTCTTCAGTAAGGACCATAGTGTTTTTATATTTTATCGAAAAATGTAGATATAAATTTTAAAGAAATGTATGCAAAATACAAACGAATATCTCGGAAACGTCCCAATTTTTTATACTGAAAATAAGTGTTCGGAAAATTGTGCTCTTGAAAGTTAAGTGTAAGGTCAGAGTTGGGTCGCCATGAGTAGCCCAACATCTGAACTTCGCCTTGTTAACTTGTTAAATTGTGTGTGTGGCATGATTTAATAAAAGACTTTATTATTATATTATGATTAATAATTATTCCAAAATGGCATCAAGTACGTACATTAGCGCATTGAACGAGTATAGAAAACATTTTTAAAATGCCACGAAGGCTAACCCAAAAATTGAACTTTTAAGTTTACAATGAAGTACGTATGTACCTACTGTCTTTATGTAATTGCCATCATAATATACCTAATAATACTCAGTATCGAACTCGTTTTGACTGGTTTACAAAAATACCTACTAAACCCTTCGAAATAAAACGCATCCCATATAATCTACGTGTACCTATGTAGTTATTATGATGTAAAAACTTTTGAATGTTTCGAATTATTAATCCGCAATATTGGATACGCTCACATTAAGTAGATACCCAATCTTCTACGTAAAAGTGTGAAATGATTAAAGTGGATGCAAAATTTAAGATTCTCGATACGGTAGAAGGTACAGCAGGAACATTTAGGTTTGCTCCAAAAGATTGTATTTGTTTAAATAGGTATACTTTAATGAAATAAAGAAAATTAATGTTAGCAATATGTCTAAATTCAGTTGCTTTGGTTCTTCGATTTGATATGTAACGAATCCCTTCTGTTACCTAACTTTCTGGTGACTTTTGCGCGGTAGGATTGGCCTATTAAATAGTGTTTTCTATTTAGTTTTGAACAAGTATATTCTATATGTTCATTCCAATTTAAATTTTCATCTACCTTCAGTCCCAAGTGAGTAGCCGATGTAGAACATAGGTACTATCGCGTCATTTTCGATGCTTAAAGTAAAGTGATTGGTCTTTATTGTCGAAGTTTTCATATTCATAATTACCGTTTTATCTGAATTAATGAGTAATTGATTATTTTAATAATAATATTTATTTTATTTTCAATCAGCTACAGAAATGTAGGTTGAAACAAGAAACAAGTCATATCTATAATATGTATATAAACGTACTTTCAATCACATGCACAATTAAAACGTTGACACAACACGAACATTAAAAATTGCTTCTAAAAACTCGTTAAATTCATTGCAATTTAACTTTTGGAGTGCAATCTCATCACAGGCACTAACAACAACCGCAGTGTCATCCGCATACATAAATGTCCTGTTGCTTGTGATGTACTTAGGCAGGTCATTTATGAATAAAAGGAAAATTATTGACCCCAAATTGAATCACAGTAATTTAAGTCCTTTTGCAAGCACTTTTTTTCAAAGTACTACCCAGCTCTGATTGTAGGTATACGCCACTGATTTTGGCTGAGTTTAATATCTACAAAAAGTTCATGGCCTCTGGTCGTTTTGGCATTTTCATAATTTGAACATTGATTATTTCATAACTGTATTTGCTTACTGCGTTTTCCATAACTAAAGTGTTAAGAGGCGCGCTTTTATCGATTTAGGAATAAGCGTAATTACGATTTTATTTAATATAAACATTAATTAAACTAATTACCATGATTTATTTATAGGTGTACGGACAGTGTACAGCATCGTATTAAATTTATGAGAGTGAAAAGATTACATTCATTTATATGTCTGAAGAAACTTCATACTTCATAAGCTGCTAGGAATGTAAAAACTAAACGTTAAATAAGTTCAACGTTAAAAACATTTTACGTATACCTACTTACCTATATGCAAGAAATGAATGAAAATGCAGAATAATTTGATTTCATTTCATTATATCATCATTTGCGATCATTTAAACTACTCGAGGATATTTACATTAGGTAGCTTTAGTAGATCTGTATTTATTGCTTGTTTAGACATTTAAATACGTTCCTCCGTTTATTGATTAAGAGAGGGTTTTGATTTTTGTTTGAAGCTTAAATTTAAATTAGATATTTATATAGGTATGTTCAAGTAAAAAAATCAAAAGTTCTATGGCAGTACCCTATGCATTCGGGCATATGATGCTACATATCCCACCTTTTTCATCTATAATTCTATATCTATTATAATATAAACGTTATATTTGACTAGAAACTGTTTGGGCTAATTGACCTGCTTTGTTAAGCTCGACACCAACATACTGCATTACAGCTAAGTGAGTCCAGCATACCATACAACATTATTCGGCTAGCGCTAGACAAAGCGATAAGGGTTGTACTTTGGTCTTTGCAGAACGTTAATTTACATTACTTGAACTTCAGTATAGGTATAAAACCAGGCAAATAAAGACAAATAGTTGTAAGTTTTTGAAATCAGTTCGTATCGAAATGGGGTTTTTGGCATAGTGTTCAGAAAAACACAAAGAAAGGTGCTGTGCAATACTGGTCCAACCATTTTTTGAAAATTGCGTAAGGGGTACAAAAGTGCAGATTTGCCATCGAAATTCCCCGGGAATGTCCAGGGGTGGCGATACGGGAGAGGTGTTAAAAATATCAATTTAGATACAATACACACAAAAAACCCTGAGCAGTCCCGAGCAATGTAAAGGGCAGATATGTATGCAATTTTTAAGCGATTTTTCGGGCTCTCCATACATGTTCATAATTTTTATGTATTTTTGCACCCGTTATGCAATTTTCAAAAAATGTCTAGACTACCAGTATTGTACAACATTTTTCCTAGTACATATTTTTCTGAACTCTATGCGGAAACATTTCGATACGAACTGATTTTACCAATATCGAGTAAAATTTCCCTGATCTAAAAGTGCAGCCAATTTCTGTTATGCTTCTTGTACAATTTTGTAGTAGTCGTGTGTGAAATTCTTATCGTAAAAAAACGAAAAAACTACAAATTTTAAAACATCGAGTATAGGACGGGACGGTATAGGCGTGAAGTTCCATTCTATATATTTTAACGATAAGAGCACAACAACTGCATGGCACAGTAAAATAACACGAAATGAACACAATATTATTATACAGTCAGAAAGAAGTTTGAAATATCAAGATCAATTTCACTTTATCTTTAGGTAGCAATTGTAGGATTACTTGTATGCCTTTTAAACATAATTTCCCAAATACACCTACAAACATTTTTGATGTACAACAAAAATTACAACCCCGGACTTGAATATTGCTATATACGTAATAGCGAATTTTCTTAAAAATTACGAAATTATAAAACAGCAACGAATCTTATTTTTACTTGTAGCTTCTTTATTCAAATTTGCCAAAAGAAACAAAAACAACAGAAATTACAACCTCCGAAATTGAATATTGCTATACTGGGTATCAACGAGACAACTATTAGACAAGCCTTTTAGGTGATCTCAGAAAATTACAATCGCAAAGTTTTAGTTTTAGAAATAAAACAATTTGGTAAAATTACATTTTCGTGTCTAACTAGTATTTTCAAATAGAAACCCTTTTTTGACAAGCACTTTCCGAAAAAAGAATTTTTTGACGAATCCAACGATGTTAATTTAGACTCAGAAATCCAAAAATGTAAAAATATACATTCAAAACCTGGACGATTTCCGGTAAAACAGGAAGTGAGCGGACAGAGAAAAATATGCGAAAACTTATAAGGGGTGGACTTATAGAAATCTAACATAAAAGGTCACTGAGGGCATAAGGGGGTGAGTGACTACAATATAGATTCAAGCAGTTTTAATGAGCTGTTCTTATACAAACGTTTACTATTAGAAAAAATTTATCATTTTACGCAAACATTGGAGCTCAAATTCCGGGTACGAAACGGTTACCTGTTGGATATAAGGGGTGGATTCACGGCAATCTAAGATAAAATGTCAACGGAGGCATACGGGGGTGAATGATTATGGGATTTACTGAATTATAATTACTGGTTCTTTACTGTTAAAGCGAATATATTATTTCACGTAAACATTGGAGCCCAAATACAGGGAGATTGGCATAAAACGTTTACGTGATGGTGTCTAAGGGATGCACTCACGGAAATGTGAACTAAACAATCAAGGGAGGAATATAGGGGTAAGTCGTTATGGGATTCAAGGAATTCTATGGGTGGTTCTTACATATGCATCAACTACACTATAAGAAAGAATTTAAAATTTTTAGTAAAAATTGAAACTCAACTACAGGGTAGATTACCACAAAATGTCACTTGTTGGGTGTAAGGGATGCCCTAATGGAAATAAGAAATAAAAAATAAGAAAGGAATGTAGGAGTAGGTAAGACAATGTAGTGTTCAAGCGGTTTTAATGAATGGTTCTTATACAAATTTATCATTCTAATTGAAGGTTGGAGCTCAAGTTCAGGGTAGATTATCACAAAAAATGTATCTGTTGGATATATGGGGTGGATCTAAAAGCAAAAGTCACTGACGGCATATGGGAGTGAGTGACTATGAGATTCAAGCAGTTTTAATGAGCGGTTCTTATTTTACAAACGCGTACTATAAGAACGAAGTTATTATTTAATGTAAACATTGGAGCTCAAATACAGGGTAAATTGTCACAAACTGTTTACCTATTAGATATAAAGGTGCGCTCATGCATATCTAAATTTAAAATCAATTGTAACAAGTAGTTCCCATACAAAAGCTACCGTTGGAACGAATTTATCACTTTTCGTAAAAACTGGAACTCAAATAAAGGGTAGATTATCACAAAATATCACTTGTTGGGGTATAAGGGGTGCACCAATGAAAATAAAAAATAAGGAAGGAATGTAGGGGTATGTCATTATAGGATTCAAGAAGTTTTGATTAGTGGTTCTTATACAAAATTAACTTTAAGAACAAATTTATCATTTTTCGTCAAGATTTGGGCTCAAATACAGGGTGGGTTACCACAAAATGTTTACCTGTTGGATATAAGGAGTGCACTCGAGGAAATCTAAAATAAATTTAAGTGTAAGGGTTTTTAGTGCATAAGTGAATCAATGTGTAGGTTCCAGTGATTTTAGTCTGTATTATTAGTTACGTATGCTTTTGTGTAAGAATTTATGGTCAAGGGCGGAGTAAATGTTTATTAAACTAATAGTAAATATAGGTACACAATTGCCGTATTAGCTAAAATATTAAAGATTAATATGGGAGTCCCTCGACTGTATAAAATCCCTCCTTTTAATTTGATGATGATATATTTATAGATAGTTTCATTGTTTTAGCTGTACCGCCTAGATTATTATATACCAATTTGTGGTAATTAAGGCAATGTAGTGTAAGTAAATGTAGTACCTAATTGAAAATGTTCATTTTTTTGAAACCGTAATTTATTATATTGTTATAAACAGCTTACGCACACACCCTACTAACTTAAAATTATGGGGGTATGTCCTTACTCCCATCTAGAAAAGGAGAAAATTGTCCTGTATTGATTCAAAAGTGGACATGTGCGAGCATTTTTTCAATGTTCTTATAATGCCGAAAGAATCGGTGGAAAAGTTTCGATTGGCGCAGGTTGCATGCATGTAGGTCATATTCTTCATATCAAGGGCTGCATTAAATTAATTTATTTGCTTTCTCTTTCGTTCTCGTGCACCTCTAGCATAAAGTAATCGTTCTATTAGGAATATTTGAAGGAAAGGTTTAACGAATATTTTGGACAGGCGTAATGTTTCCTTTCGGGAATCGCATTTAATGAAATTTTGAACATCAATCACTGTCTGAAACTCTTAATCCTCAGAGATCATGAAGGTTTACTTCCGCATTCATCGGAAAAGCTATTACACCTTCATTGTTTTAACTCTTTTTCGTATTGATTTCTACGTAAAATGATGAACTGACTCGTTCATTCCCTTTTTGTGAACCGTACATTAGTTATTTGTCAACATCTAGGTACGAAAAAATTAACTGTATAGGGAGGGTGATGGATACGATCACAAATTGCCCTTTGTGTACAATACGTTATTTTTAAGGGGTATACACTAGGGTACAGTATTAACCAAATTAAGGACAATGAACTACAACCAAAGAGTATACGTTATATAGTCTTTCATCTTTGGTAAAAAATTAGATGTATAATATTTACGGAGATTCACTATGTGCACATTCAGGTATATTTCCAATTGTTTCCAGTACCTACATCAGTGACATTACTTCTGGCCTTAGACAATCTGAACCTTATGCTAATGCTAAGTTATAATAATGTACGAAAAACTACTATTTGCCTTCTCCAACTCAACCTGCATATTTATATGCGCAACTTCAACGACTGCTAGTTATGCTTCACTTTCAATTTTTTAGGTAATTCATAGGTAATTTCGGTTGGCGGAGTATTACAAATTAATTTTGATAAATTTTGATATAAAAACACTTACATAATTAAGGACTGTAGGTGCTTCTTCTGGGTTGGTTCTTGGTTGGAACAGTGTAATTTTTTTTTTTTTTTTGCTTGGACCAGTGGTCATTCAACCAGCTACGTTATGTATTTGTTTTTTAATTTACAAAGTTATATTTCCATCTGCTAAAAATTGAGTGTAAATAAGCCTCAAGGCATTGGATTAGCTTTAACTATAAGTTTGAGGAAAA
The DNA here is from genome assembly GCF_008802855.1 of Photinus pyralis. Taxonomy (NCBI): domain Eukaryota; kingdom Metazoa; phylum Arthropoda; class Insecta; order Coleoptera; family Lampyridae; genus Photinus; species Photinus pyralis. The sequence continues at coordinate 3,026,810 of NW_022170509.1, read as the reverse complement.
AATATGTTGTCTGGGAGTCCGTGACCCGACGGTAGAAAGATGAAAACTTAAAAAATGGCACTTAAAGGTTTTTTTTGGAGCGTAAACAATCTAACCGAATTTTTGTATTTTAAATAAATCCGAAAATAGTGATTGCTCCCTATTATTTAAATTACATATTGATTAATATCGAGAAAAGGAGCTGCTCCATCCACCCGGTCTTAGTATCTAACCTACAATTAAAGTGGGGTTTCGAGTAAACCCAAATAGTCTCATATGGACATCGAATGAAACGTTTTAAATCTGTTACACTACGCCTTACGATGTTTGCTAACATTTAATGTTACTACACCCAGTATCAAAATCAAAATCTAATTTCGTTTTAGCGGCCCTGGGCAGAGTAGCAAAGGTTCTGGGAACATACGGAATGCCCGTAATAACGCCTGGAGGTTTTGTGTTTGACTTCACAGCCAGGAAAAATGAATGCACGGATGAATTCTACATGTTAATCAATTCTGGCCCCGTTGATTATCGATCGTTTGCCGAATTTTTTATCAAGCTTTTTGAACGGTATTACTTAACTCGTGTGAATTACCTTAAGATGCAAACCACTTTTTAGGTATAATTGGCAAAAAATTTCTTTGGTGTATGAAAAACTCGATCAAAATGATGTTGGTGGCCTTAGAGCGTGTCAGCTGCTCATGACGAGCGTGATAGAAGTCGGTATTGAAATACACAAATTTTTGTATGCCGATGGAGACTTAATGTTGTATGGTTTGACGTACAGAGAATATTTAGAAAAAGAGATCGGTACCAAGTATGGAAGTAGGTAAAAGATTGCACCATTTTATCGCCCCATTCAAATAAAAGGATATATTTCATTTCAGTTGTATTGCTGTGCACCAGTCACGAAAACACGAGACGAATTATGTTGGAAGCGGAGAGTTTAAAAATGATGGAGAAGGGAGAGTATGCATTCTTCAACTTTGAATTGTATAATAGGTAGGTATTAGCTAACAATTGTATGAAACTTAATTGAGGAATTACAGTAATACGCTTTTTCCTGAACAAAAATGTAGTTCTGGTCCAAAAGTCCAGGTTGTCTTCGCTGACTAACTTGGTCAATTTTTTTACGATTATATATTCTGTTCCATTTTCTGCGGATAGGGGCTTAGAAAACGTACCTATATCCTTGGTGCGTTCCACGTCAGAGGTTTTGGGAAAATGACTATGAATCACGACTGCGGACTAGACTTGTCAGCTTCCTAGCTTGAGCTAGGTAGCTATTGCGATCGCCTTTTTTTGATTTTGATATTAAGATGTATGAATGCACCTACGTACATTGGCAATTTTCCGAGATAACGACGGCTCTTTAAAATTGTTCAAACGGGGAAAAAATCAAAGTTCGAATATTTTTGTCGTCTCGTTAAAGTTTTGCCAATGTACATTAGGCATAAAGACTATCCAACACTTTTTTTAATATCTGGTTTACAATCTGTTCTGTCAAGAATTTGGCATCTGGGTTTTTATCGCTTTCCGCGTAAATCAATTTATTGAATAGCTCTCGTATTTCAAAGACCCGCTTTTTAATTCACAACGTTAATTTTTCCCCAAATTTTCCGTTTTTTTTTAAATCAGGGTGGTACTTACTATACATTTTTTTGTTTTAGTGCTCCCGACCCTTTACGACCGTGGTATAATTCAAGCGACAGCGAGGAAGAAAACGAGAGAGCTAAAAATGCGTATCGAGCACTGTATACGTTCACTCCATTAGTAGAAGCGAAAAACGCGCAAAATGGCCAAATTTCTACATTACCAAAAGGAGACTTCTATTTAGATGGCGTGTACGATGGATTTCTGCTATACGCGCATATTCTCAATGACACTATAGCGTCTGGAGGCCGAAACAGAGACTTCGTAATAAAAGGCGACGACGTCATGAGTAAAACGTTTGGAAAACGTTTTCCAGGTTACATTTTGTTTACATTAACTAAGTGTCACTTTTCAAACGTTCCAATTGGAAAAAAACGAAATAGTGGCACTTATTTGCAGGAATACCCATGATAATTGTTTTTATAGGGAGGAGTGAGGAAGTTGTTATGAACTGCAACGCCCAACGTGTGTCAGCGTATGCGCTCACCCAAATCAATTCTTCAGGATTGTCCCATATTGTAGCAGAATACTATACCATAAATAAATCGATCGTGGATGTAAGAGAAATTCAATGGATCTCTGGGAAACCGCCTCTGGATTCCCCTGTTTGCGGTTTTGACGACTCGTTGTGTCCATGTTGGTAAATTACTTGCGATGTCTCCAATTAATATTATCTTTCCGTAGCGGAAATCAACATCACATTAATAGTTGTTAGTGTAAGTGTAACGATAGGATTAATAATACTTTCTGTATTTTTATACAGGTAACATCTAGAGCTTAGCCATCATTAAATGACCGATTAATTTTAGGCACTATAAGCTAGAATATGAATTAGCTTCAATGACCTGGAAGGTGAATTGGGAAGATATTGTGTGGATACCACATGTGAAGCGTCGGAACAGTACCTACTCCACCGAATCTCTTAATTGGAGCAAAAGAGGCAGCCAAACGGTAAAATGTTTATTTGAACGCAAATACGGATTAATATTCACTGTCCTATTATAATATTGTTTGTTTTCGGTAGACAACGAATATTATCACATTACGTATTTTCCAGACAATAATTCTATCGGAATACGAAGCATTCAGTTTAGCTGGAGATCGCCACCTTTACACAACTGTGGGGTACTACAAAAATCTTATCACGGCCGTGAAACGCCTAAAGGACACCAAGATTGTTCTAAACCGCGATCAATTGCTCGAACTGAAAATAATGAAAGATTTCTCGAATGACCATTTAGTGAAATTTTACGGAGCGTGCGTCGATCCTCCACACTGCTGTATATTAACCGAATACTGTCCCAGGGGAAGTCTCCAGGATATACTAGAAAACGAGGAAGTGCAATTAGATGGGCTCTTTAAGCTATCTTTAATTCAAGACATAACGAAAGGGATGCTGTACATACACGACAGTGAAATTAAATATCACGGTTCGTTAAAATCATCAAACTGCGTTGTAGATAGTAGATTTGTATTGAAAATAAGCGATTTTGGTTTGCATTTTTTACGAGTTCACATGAGGGATGAATCTATCGATGAAAATTCTCATTCATTTTGGCAACGTAAGCTTAAGGAAGTCAAGCTTTGAATGCTACGAAATTTATTTTTAGGTCAACTGTGGACCAGCCCTGAACTGTTGCGGAACGAGAGTTCTACTCCCGTCGGATCTCAGAAAGGAGACGTGTATTCGTTCGCGATTATCGTTCATGAAATAGTTACACGACAAGGAGTGTTTTATTTAGGGGAAAATAGCAAAACGTCTCCAAAACGTAAGTTTTACAGAAACTAAGAATAATGTGTTTACAAAACAACGTTAGAGATAACGTGCGTTTTTCGTGGCTTTCGCCTTTGAACTGTATGAACCGGAGGGTCGCAAGTCTCTTGAGAGATTCTAGGTTGGGTTACACTCATCTATTGGAATTGTCAAACTCCAACCACTAGGGCCTAACATCATTCACTACACCTTTTTTGCAGTTAAAAGATGAATTATCAACGATCCAGATGCTAAATTGTCAAGAAATGTCCCAAATACAAACACATACATAAAAGAAACTCATTAAATAGGAGACCCCATCCAACGAGGTTTGTAGAATAAGCTTTGATTATAAAACTTCCCTCAAAGGAATAAAGGTCTCAATTTCGCCGCACTCGTGCTTATCTCTTAATTTTCTGTGATGAATCCATTTTGGACTTTTGAGAAGTTTTTCTGAAAAGAAGTAAGCATAATTAACTGAAAGTTCAAATGTCACGTTGCTTACGTTTAATGGAAGACGCTTTATCTCTCTATAATTTAAAATGTGCCTGAGGCAATTGGCACGGTAGGTATTGATGGTGGCTACATTGTATGCACGTTGATCAAATTATTTTTTTGGAAATAAGTTCTACTGTGATCACTTCTGCTTGTTGCCAAGGATAGGATAGAGTCAAATCTATATAGTCAATTTTTTTATATTCCGTCAATGGGCAATGTGTGGCAAATGCCTTTGTAGCATTGAATAAAAACACTATTGTAGTGATAACTTACTGAAGTCGCATGGTGTCCACAATCCCACTATGATAATTCGCGATATTGTAGACCGTTGCGGCGTCTTAACAAAATAACAAAAATGAAGCAAAGGCTTATGATTATGACATTTCATTGATAAACAGAAATTTAACGTTACATTGAATATACAAAAGGTGTTAACTGTTCAGTCATTAAAAACCGACTGCCGACTCTCTATTTTTAGGGCAGGTAAGAAAACGCCCGTCGCTAGGTCGTAGGTATACCGTCGTTAGCTTTAGGTACCTATCCTAAGAAATTCGTAACAGGCAAAAATACACAGAACAATTAACCGAAATTTACTTATGTCACTAGTGAACCCAATTTATATAGATTCGATGTTTTTATGAAAACCGTAAATGATAAAAATGCATCTCTCACTAAGCTAGAATTGAACGTTTTTCGAAAATTTAGGGAAAATAGTTTTATCTTGTTTTCAAGCCTATTCACTATTCCCTGTATAGGTTAGCAAGCCAATAATTTATTGACAGTCAAGGGATGTATTATTTAACTTCATTGATTTTCTCTCCTTTTTGTGTTTAAAAACAACTATACATCACTGTTAGTTGTGTATGAAATCGAAACGTACACAACGTACGTGATAGATCCGAATCCTTAATCGGATTAAAAACGGCGCGTGACAAGAAAACGTCCGTGATTCGGTTCACTATAATCATGCAATGCTTCCTGATGCAAATCCGTTGATTTACAAAAATTGCCACGCAGCATAATTTATAGAATTTTCCGAGGATTCAATTAATAATTAAATTGTTATTCAAAATTATGCCCTTGTGTGCACTTATCCGGATTTGATAAGACTTTGTTAATTATTCCATTCATTGTAGACACGTGTAAGTTATTCAAGTAGAAGTAGTGATCATGAATGTTAAGGGTAGGTAATTGGTTTGAAGATATTGCTAGCAGCTCAAGCACGTGCATTTAATATCAATAAGTAATGCATGTATCCGACGTAATATGGATTGTTAGTATTAAAGTATGTAAACGACATATATGGGTTATCTCCTTACATCACGATGTTATCCAGTTTTCATTCGTGCAAATCTACATTTTAAAATGGCCGTTAGAATTGCTTTTCAATAAAACTATTTCGCCGCTCCTAATACGTATAAAAACCTATGAAATCAAAAAAAGTAACATTCTAGGAAGTTTCGAGACCAAGATCACAAAGCTCCATCAAGTTAGCCCCCGCAAATTAAAAAAAAATGTGTAATGACCATTTTTATATAGTGCTAGGGTTGTGCTAAATTGTGCTGATTCGATTTTAATTTGTGCTGATCTGGCAAATCAATTTTTTTTAATTGAAACGCGGGGGCCAATTTGACTCCCAGCCCCCCGGTTTTTTTAACGTACAAATTCCATTACTACTTTAACGAGTTGTGCTCGATGCATATTGGATTGTGCCGGCCAAATATTCGAAAATAGTCTTCCGGTACACGGTAGTTTCTGCACTCAAATCTCGGGAGCCAACTTGACTCTCAGCCCCCACGTTTTTTAGAAATATGGAATTCTAAATAAGGTCAATCAATTGTGCTCACTGCATATTGGATTGTGCCGTTCAAATATTCGACAATAGTTTTACGGTACACGGTAGTTCCTGCCTTTAAATCTCGGGGGCCAATTTGACTCTCAACCCCCCTGTTTTTTTAACGTACAAATTCCATTACTACTTTAACGAGTTGTGCTCGATGCATATTGGATTGTGCCGGTCAAATATTTGAAAATAGTGTTCCGCTACATGGTAGTTCCTGCACTTAAATCTCGGGGGCCAACTTGACTCCTAGCCCCCACGCTTTTTACAGATATGGAATAAGCAATAATGGCAATCATTTGTGCTCGATGCTTACTGAATTGTGCCGTACAAACTTTTGAAAATAGTCTTACGATACCCCATAGCTCGCGTACACAAATGTTGGTGGTCATCTTGACTCTCAGCCTCCACGTTGTGTATTCACGAACTGTGCGCTCTAGAGGTACCCGTAGATTCTCCTCTACGTTTACGGCCGCCAACGAAATAAAATGAATGTATGTTTTTTATTTTTTTATTTTTTTATTATTTTAGCCTTTATTTTTAAGTGGGCGGGGTTTCAGTCGACGCTGCTCTACCAACCCAACCCACTATACATTTACAAATATCCATGCCCGAATCCGGATTCGAACCAGGGACCCTGTACCGCGCAGTCGAGCTTCCAGTGAACTGCGCTACACGGGCCGGCTATGATGAAATTCTTGTGACCCATTCTTGATTCTGGATTACGATAGGAAGGTAGACAGGGTCCACGCGTACCTACGCCTCAAATTCGGGCCCTTTGTACTACCTATCTGACTAGAGTCGTTCGACCCCTCAACGTCACTCAAGCCATCCCACACCTGAGATGAATCTAAGGATGCTGGAAGGGGAGGCGGCTCTAATCATCGTAGCCATGTCCGGTCAGGACACCCTTAACATAGATCGTCTGAGTTGGACTAGAGCGAGGCATTCAACAAAGTATGTGGTGTGCCGTTTCATCGTCCGTGTAACTTCCTCTACAAGATAGTGATTCTATCAAACCCATGCGGTGCATGTGTTTGTTTTGTTTGCAGTGCCCAGAAAGTATTCCAACGAATAACCTCAGGTTCTTTCTTGATAGCCCTGTGAAAAAGCGCCCCAGGTTACGAGATGGTCCTTTGAAGGCTTCTCTCGCATCGCGACAATCTAACATCATGTTCCATCTAACCCTGTGCTGGGTTTAGGTGTCCTGAGTTATTAAGTTGTTTACAGTTGCAGCTGTAAGTGGAAGAGCCGGCTCCGGACCATAAAACACCTGTTTTGAGGTCAGTCGGGCTAACCCATCGGCTTTCTCATTACCTTCCATTCCAGCATGCCCTTTGACCCATGCGTGCTGCTTGCTACACAGGATAGTTTTGTGCATAAGAACTTTTCTTGCACTAAGGGTTACCAACTCTGATTGGAATACAGTAAGAAGCTTGCCTAGTGGTTGGGTGATATGGAAGTTCAGTTCGTTGGAGTAAATACCAGTGCCTGTTCCTTCCATTGTTTTAGATCCATCTGTGAAGATGAATATGTCGGGTTAGGATGCCACATCCTCATCAAGGAAAATGTGGTAGTTTTCCCCTAATATGAATTGAGGAGTATGTCCAGTTGTACCACCAAAATTAAGCCTTGCTTGTAAAGTTAAGTCGAACTTAAAATCTATGGCAACGATTATTAAGACAATCGTTGCTATGGTATTTAAGTTATGCTTAACTTTAAGTGATACTTAATTTTGACGGTGCAATTGGCCATTAGAGTCCGATTGCTCTTCTAGGGCACGTAATCGCTTAATCGCCTCGCCCAGAATTCAAGAATGTAGAATATTACTATGTATTACATATTATATTATATATTACACCTTATTCCATATTTGTAAAAAACGTGGGGCTGAATCAAGAAAGAACCTGAGGTTACTCGTTGGAATACTTTCTGGGCACTACAAACAAAACCATCTTGTAGAGGAAGTTACACGGACGATGAAACGGCACACCACATACTTTGTTGAATGCCTCGCTCTAGTCCAACTCAACGATCCATGTTAGGGGTGTCCTGACCGGACATGGCTACGATGATTAGAGCCGCCTCCCCTTCCAGCATCCTTAGGTTCATCCCACTTGTGGGATGGCTTAAGTGACGTTGATGGGTCGAACGACTCGCTAGTCAGATAGGTAGTACAAAGGGCCCGAATTTGAGCCGTAGGTACGCATGGACCCTGTCTACCTTCCTATCGTAATCCAGAATCAAGAATGGGTCACCGTCACAAGTATTTGATATCATCAAACATACATTCATTTTATTTCGTTGGTGGCCGTAAACGTAAAGGAGAATCTACGGGTACCTCTAGAGCGCACAGTTCGTGAATACACAACGTGGAGGCTGAGAGTCAAGATGACCACCAACATTTGTGTACGCGAGTTATGGGGTACCGTAAGACTATTTTCAATAGTTTGAACGGCACAATTCAGTAAGCATCGAGCACAAATGAGTGCCATTATTCTTATTCCATATCTGTAAAAAGCGTGGGGGCTAGGAGTCAAGTTGGCCCCAGAGATTTGAGTGCAGGAACTACCATGTAGCGGAAAACTATTTTCAAATATTTGACCGGCATAATCCAATATGCATCGAGCACAACTCGTTAAAGTAGTATTGGAATTTGTACGTTAAAAAAAACCGGGGGGTTGAGAGTTAAATTGGCCCCTGCGTTTCAATTAAAAAAAAATTGATTTGCCAGATCAGCACAAATTAAAATCGAATCAGCACAATTTAGCACAACCCTAGCACTATATAAAAATGGTCATTACACAATTTTTTTTAATTTGCGGGGGGCTAACTTGATGGAGCTAGATCACAACGGTGTTCGTAAATATTAGCCGTTTTCTTATCAACATATGCTTAAAGTAACCCCATAATGGATTTCTTTTCTGTAGGTACACCTTCATGTTCCACGTACTACAACCTTTGTTGAATACTAATCTAAACGCAGTAACACTAAAGGGACAATATTTGTCTTAAAAATTGTCTCAATGTCAATAGTATACAACCCCTCAAGGAGAACATTAGATGTTTGGAAAAGAATTTCTGAGGAGTAGAAACCATCTAGAATGCCGACCATTAAAAATAAAAGACACTCAAGAAGAGAACCTTCTCAACAGATGGGTACGAATAAGAAATCTTCTGACGAAAGCAAAAATTATTTAAAATCAGTGCTGAGCTGTACCCTTTTTCTGGTTGCATTGAATGAATTGGTGGTTTGTATTCAGGAGGCGCTGTATGCTAGTTTGTATGTTGATGGCCATCGGACCATTTCGTACAAATCCTTCGCTCTCGATATTTTCGATATCTGGAATACAGTCTTTATACATACGGATTGAATTCAGGCTAGTGTGAAGTGACCACATGTACCGATTTTCTTAACGTGGCATTATAGGAATTGTAGGAAGGCATATGCAGGCAGAGCCACAGAGAATCAAAGATCATACTACTCTTTGAGAGAATGACGACACATAGGTCATACCGGAATGAGTCATCTCAATGTACTAGGCAAATTTGGAAAAAGAATGTGTACACGTACGAGAATGAATATGACATAATCAAGGCTTCGGAAGAAATATTAAGGAAATACTGAATGAAGACAAAAATAAGTACACGCAAGCTAAGATATACTTTCATTAAAAATGTAGGATTGTTCAAAAATGTAAGCAAAATAGCAAAAGACCTACGCAATCGAAACCAAACTCCTGAAAAACAACAATGCGAAATTAAAGGTTTACCAAAAAATATATGAAACAAAAGAAATGAGATTAAAATTAGAATGATATTTGAAATCACCTCAGAATTCTGCAAGTCTTTTCTAATCCGCACTGTACCTATTCACCAAATTTGGCGTGGAAACTGCACGACGCAGTTACTGGTAGGATAAGAATTTCTGTTAATGTGACTTTATTTAAATCGTTTGTAAGCGCTTCGATTTGTTGCTGTAGTTTAAACAGGTTCATATCTGTTTTTACTCGCTAAATAATAAAGTAGGGAGATCAATGAAATCGTTAGTAAACTTTGGAGGACATGTTGAAGTGGATGAGAAACTCCAAATAAATTTTTAACCAACTGGATCAATAAACTAGTTTTATGGTGACTTACTTTGAAAGTGTAATTAATACTACAACATCCTTTAGTTCTCAATGAGCAAATTCGGTTTTTTTAAAAAGAAACTTTTGCAGGTGGTCCTCTCTCATTTTCGGTGTATTCTATTCATTACCAAAGCGAATACCCAAAGTTTAGCTTCTAGCTGTTTACTACTTCTATGCGAACATTTCGCATATCATTTTACATAATGCCGTAAGTTTAAACTCCGGGGTAATTTGAAACGCGCGTCTATTAACTTTGTATTTTATAGACTATCGTTGAGGTAAATTGTTGTTTAATACTTATAGAAACATTACAAATGCTACCTACCAATTAAACCAACAAACGCTGAAATTTACAATAATAGTGCTACAGCCTAGAAACTATGCGAGTAAATAAAAGGAAATAAATACCGGTGTAATTGATCGATTTTTACGGTAATTACGTTTTTAAGCAAACGATTATGCGTCATTTAATGTTCCAGTAATTTTGACACCAGTTATGTATTACTACTCAATATATACCTATGTGGTGCAATTATTAAATTATCTTAACGGGGTTTCAGTACCTTAAAACGTGACAAATAACGTACAAGGTAATATAAAATATATAAACACTAATTAAAAAGCCCTCTGCCTACACGGGCAAAATTTTCAACGCCATCCTAAAAAAATTGTATATGCCAATTTCTTTGGGGAAAAGGTCAAACGTATGGTTTCAATGGCCAAGAACTAGAAATGATGTCAACATTGGGAACATCAATTCTTCTACCTAGCATATCTATTGGTTATTGGCTCTATTAACATTAATAGAAATGTATTCAAAATTCGTCTGGTGCTCTCATGAAGAAAGTACGTATTACCAAAAAGTGTATTACAAGGATTTTTCGGAAAACGACGAGGGTACCATGGAAACGAATTTCTTATTTCTTCTGTCCATTCACTTATCGCTTGATCTTGTATTAAGATTATAAAAAGCAACCGATCTCAAACCTTAGACGGCCATCAGTCCTATTTAATATTTGCTTTATTAAATATGAGTCTTAAGGGTTTAAGGGTGGTTATACATGCATTCGCTTGATAGGTCGATCCGACAAGTTTCCCAGATGGGTTAGGTACATTACTTAAAGGCTAAATTGTATTTCAATTCGTAGGTTGGTCTATCAATTTAACCTTCGCGTGACCAAGACATGAAAGTTTCTGCGGGTGTTACCCCACTTAAAATTTTGAGTTCTTATGGTTTTATAACCAGGACAATGTTGTAAATAGTATTGTTTATGAAATAAAAGTACATGTAGTATTACATAGTTTACTTTGTTAACAAAAGTAGCACTTACCAACTAAAAAACTGTACTGTAATGGACTGAATATCTTAAAAACTGTATGAGTAGTTATTTTGCTGTTTCCCCGAGGGAATTACTAAATGACTATTAGGAAATGATTTCAAATGATTTAAAACTTTTTCTCGCTTCATTAATGGCAGATATCTATTATCTATAATTAATCACCACTTCTACGAATTTCCACTACTGAGATCTTGTCCAGAACATGGATGGACGGACGGATAAAACCTTTGTAATAGCCAATATCATATTTTAATGCGTTGAAACTCAAAGGTTATCACTTTTGGGCGACACAATTTATCAAAAAAAAAAAAAAAACTGGCAGATAAAGCTACCTACTGGCGTAACTTAAGTGAATATAGTCATCCTAATTGGCAGTTTTCTTTTTTCGGAAATGGAACCTTATTTCATTTACCTTTGGAGTTGCAGTCCTTTTTTTAATTAACCGCAAAATTTAGTTATGGTCTCAGAAACGGCACTACTGCCTAAATACGACAGCTTGGAAGGAACTTAATAAAAAAGGAAATGAAATCAGATATGCGCCATGGATCTTAAAAGCGTGTTCGAGAAAATACAGAGTGGAGATTTATGTACCAGATTTTGAGGAAGAATTAACTGATGAGAAATTTGAAGGAAGTTTTGATCTTCTTGGAAAAGAAACACTTATCCAATCTCGAAAAAAGGTGTTTCAGAAATAACCATTTTTGTGTTTGTGGTTGTTTAACCAGCAATTTGTACTGCCAATGGTTGTTGTACTCCTTTGATTTTTAAATCGAATGAACACTCGGATGAACTAAGAGGTTGTATTGGAATTACAGGTGAGACATTTCCCCATTCGGAGACCTTTAAAACTATGAACTATAGTTTCTTTGTTTTTTTTTCGAGTACCGTGCTGTAAGTGATAAAGCACAGGATAGAAATGATAATTAGTGGTGAAACTACAAAGCTAAAGTGCCCAGGATGTGGGAGAGCGGGGGAAAAGGCCTGTAGCGTATGAACAGTGGAGCAAGGAGAACATATCGTAGGCAATAAGACGCCAACTTATTGGGAAAGGCGAGCAAACCTCTTTACTATAGAAAAAGGAAATTTTAAGTATTCCGTAATTACATTTACCGGTTGTAAGTAAAGCATTCAGCTTCGGTTCTATATTTTACATGAAATAGGTACAATCTGCTAGAGGTCCGTTGCGTTTATTTATGGAAATTGAAGGGAATCCGACAGTGTTCAATAAGAGTGCGACTTCTGAAAAATCCCAGCTAATAAGAAGGGATTATAGCATAAGCGGAACCTTATAAGATATTAAATGCCGGAAATAAGTTTTTCTTTGAAATGTGACAAAAGTTTGTAACTTACTCAAACTTCAACATGATTGTACTATTGTTTTGGTGTGGATGTTTACGACATTCAGCTTATAATTTATGTGTGTTACCTTTTCATTTGTGAATTAACGCCTGTTTAGTTTGATTTAAATTGTATTGGTGTCTACGTGCTATAGTTTCAAAATAGTGTATTCTCGATGGTATGTAATAGTTTATATAATTGAATCGCAACTCAAGTTTTAGCGCAAAATATACTATTCAGGGCAACGTGTTTTCCACGGAATACAATTCAGGGACGTGAAAACCGGCGCAAAGCCATTGATTTCCTCAACGTTGCCGGCCTTATACAACATCGACAATCAGTATACCATCTGAGATCATGGTGAGCGTACTTCCTCTATAGAGTGTATTTCAAGCACATGTCGTTTATTCGTAAAATAAACCCAAATTAGTCGTCTCTCGAAAATGACCACTACCGGCGGTTCTATGTCTTTGGCGTTACCAGCTGACGGTCCAGGAGGTCATGAAGTTGGAACATCAACATCACCAAGACGTGCTGTTAGTCCTCTTTTAGAAGTTCGAAGACCGCATTGCACCCTTAACTGTGATCATTGCAATGCAATCCTCGAAGATCGCTTCAAACACCTAAGTAAACTTCTATTACTATTTTATGTGACATGTTATTGCTTGCAATTAATTTTTTCAAATTTAACACATTTTAATTAATCTCGACCGCGATGATAGATCTCTTATCGTTAAATTAGTGATTGCACCTGTTTTATAAATTCCAAACAATTTCAGTGCATTATACGAAATTAATTTTCTGATTGGTACAAAGCTGAAAGGCGCATAATAAAATGCGTTTCGTGTAAAACCATTCGTGGAAATGTAGCGAACCTGCCTTATTCAAATGCGAACAGTTCAAAGCTCTTGGCAGCTTTTTTTGGTGGGTAGTTAACGTAACAAAAGGAAAGGGTTTTTAATCGAAACTTTCGCCGAAGTTGGGCAAAATAAACGATTAGGAAAACTGCCGTGTTTAAGTGAGTGAAAATTGTATTACTAGAGAGTTTCATTTGTCAAATTAGCTCTTAGTGCTCTAATATTGGCTTATAGGATGCAGTTTGATGGATTTTTTTTGCAGGATTACTTGTAATTAAGCAATGCTCAGCCAAGTACGGAAGAAAATTAATGGTTTCTGAAATGTCTGGTTGCTCATCATTAAGCACTTTGGCAGAATTTCGCTAAACAAGGATAATACGTAATGCAGAATATCTTAAGTCATATCACAATCCTTTTACATGGGAAGCGTGGTTTTTATCTGAATCAATCCTCTTGAAACATTATTTTAAGTAATTGCCGTTTGATGTTTGCATTGGCATCTGTTGATGATTTAATTGCCTCGAAAGAAGTGAGTAGGAAACCAAAGACGATTTGACCAATAAGAAATTAAGTATCATGGATCACAAACTTCTACAAGATTTTATCCTGTACACAATATATTGCGCGTCTATTGCTGGTCCTGTAGGAAAAGTGGGAGTAAAGCGAAATAGCGAGCAAAGTGAAAAGTTCTATTTTTACATACTTATTTAATTGTTGTAATGTTTCTAAGACCTTTCTTTATCCTCGATTATACTATGAGTTGTGAGATCAGAAGAAATTATTTATTTAAAATATAAATAAAGTTGCTGCCCTCGTCGAAGGTGGCTTTTTGTTACACAACGTACTGATCTGTCTAGTCTAGTTGTTTTAGTCATTTTTTTTCCTAAACAGGTCAATTGTAAATATGATTATTAATTATAAAAATTGTCGTGATTAGGATTAATTCAGAGATGTCTTTTAGTTTATCGTAGTTTCAATTAAAGTCTTGGAAGACATTTATCACAGTTTTTCCTATGTGCTTCTTTAAGATATCACAAATTGGAATGCTCTATACTTTCATCGAAGGAGCTGATGTTAATTCTTCCTATGCAACTTTCGTTAATTCTCGCCGAAAGGAAAACTTTTCCCGACACTTCTTTACGTAGACCTAGCCCGCAGGCGGCTTATTCCTGAACTATGACAAAAGAAGCATACATATACGCCATTTTTGCAATAAACCTGTGATTGCTATGCTACTGGTTCAATATTACGTCAAAATTGCCATTACAACCATCTTGTTTAAATCATATCAAGAATAGGCCCCCAGGCTGAATTCTGAAAATCCATATTTTGATATTTGTTACCTATAGTTCCTGCAAACGTTTTTTAAAGTTTTTTTCACAGTACCTTTCGTAATTAATTTTGCAAATAGTGTAGTAGAGTAGAGCAGGTACCATTACTTATATACTTAATCTGAAATGAAATCAGAATGGCCAAAGGCATGGAAACAGTAAGTCACATTTTATATATATTGCAGTGTAATTCACCGAAATGCCCAGGAAGACCCACTCCAAATGCACCAAGTACACAAATGCGTGTAAATGTTATGCAGAATATCGGGACTACTACTTATACGACTTACGGGCTGTAACAACTAGAAGATTTACGGGCTTTATTTTCACAAGCACTATTTAAAATGTTTATTTTACAAATAACATACATTTTAGATATTACTTTAGTATAGTAGCCGAGTTACTATACTAAAGTAATACCTATCTAAAATGAAACCATAAATTTTTCAAAATGACCTACTACTACATTAAATGTACCCTGGAACAAATTTAGTGCTCATCAAACAACACAGACGATTATAGAAATCAAATGTCATTTCCATTAGATACTTGTTCTTTTACGGTAAGCAATCGCAATCCAATACGTTTTGAATTTAACAACACGCTCGAAAAAATACAAAAAAATGAAGTACCTATTATTTTGCTTTGCGTTTTTCAAATTTACAAAAGTTTTAATCGCCGGTTCTTCACCAGGTTAAACTTTCTCAATCGGAAGCCATGTTTAGGGTTTTTGTACAATTTTGTTCGTCCTCGTATGTAGTTTGCGCATGCCCACATTTAATTTATGCTATATGCGATATATTTTGCTATGGTTAAAATTTTTCATAAGTAAAAAAGGTGACATTTTGCAGTTAGCGCATGCGCGATTTGATTTTTACTATGTGCGATGTGTTTGCCTTTGCTAATGACATTTATAGTTTTCGATTACTACTACATGTGATATGTTTTTCTTTACTAGAAGCATCTATGGTTAAAATTTCGAAGAAATATTTTCATAAATAAGAAGTTGGCACAGCGCAGAATGTTTACAATATGAGATAATGTTTGCCTTCGTTGGAAAATGCGCTAAAAATCAAAGCTTCATCAATTCTTTGTGATAAATCACCGACCCCGCGAGACGCCCTCGGTCCTTTGAGATGTTGATATATCGTAATACCATATGTATAGACGTTGTAGCGTTGCAGGTTTTAAAAAACATGTTATGCATAGATATGTTCCTTTAATTGATAACAGCAACATCCTCAATAGTAATAATTTTCTGTGTTATTATATATTTTTAGCTGACTTGTAAATTACAATGGTAAATTCCGAAATCTGGCTAGGGCAGGCTCAAAAGTTTTCAGAGCAGGCTCAGCCTGATATTATGGGCCATCCGGTTTTTAAAACACACATTTGTATTACCCATTTTACAACTCGCAATTGTCTCACCACTTTCGGAGTCTGATTCGCACATATTAAATCCTGTCTGTTATTTCCAATACTAACCATAAGTAACTACATTTGCGTATACTACAATTTAATCTTACATTTTAAGTTAAACTTAAAAATTGTAATCTTTGCCTTACAGTAGGATAGTTAGTAAACTAAAACTAAACGTTAGGGTATTCCACTAGGAAGCTGCTCTTCCAAGAATGTTGCACCTGGTTTTATATATTATGTATGTGGTGCAAACCTACAAAGGACTGTAAAAGAAGGAGGAGGATAAAGGAATAAGTTTAAACGGATATTATATTGACACTGATGTAGAAACGGTTTACGCACCATGAGGATTTCTATCGAATTTCGATATATCTCCCTTAATTCATTTAGAGAAAAGTTGTAAATTGGTTTCTTGTAACTTGAAAAATTCTGCGTCATGTCCTTATTCATTAAGAATTCTTTTGCCCAGATACTTTTTACAGCTTTTATTTTTTGTCCGTCCATGCGTCCCTGTGCGCTCTAACTCTTTTTAAAAATGGCCGATGCGGTGTTGAAATTTGGTATACGGGTACTTTGGACATTAACGTAAGACGCTATTGATTTTAAGGAAGCTGGATCAACTGAAACCAACGTTATAGAAGTGAATTGGGAACATCAGGGAACAGGGGAAACTGTGCTAAAGTCGTTCTAATTCATGCACTGAGCTCGTTGGGAAAAAACTAAGAGCATTTTCTCAATGCCAAACATGTATTTTTGTTGACCATATGTATTTTTATCAAAACATATCGAAATCGTTTGCACTGCAGGATCGGTGGCATTATTTCGATGCGCAAAGCATGTCAAGATCATTATTCATGCACCAAGATCATTGGTAAAAAGTTTAAGAGCATTATTTCAATGCCAAAGACATGAATTTAAAAGGGTAAAATAAGGTTAAAATAATACATGATCGTTAAAAAAGTTATGGTAATACTGAGGATCCTTCGATATTCCGTTGTATCGGTTTATTAATTTTCAATGAGGGAAACCGAAAGATTAAATAAATTATAATTTAGCATTTACTTTGTAATTTTCTAGTACGCTGTATGGACGAATTTTTGTTTCAATCATTTCACGGTACGAGTGATTTTTACTAAAATGCTAATTTATAATTTCCTTAATTTCTCCGATTTCCCACAACAAATTACAAATGGGCACATGAATAGACGCAGAATTTTACAATCTACAAAAAGTGCATTTCCAACTTTGCTGTAAAATAATTAGTTCGTAAACGAATTCTACACCCTGTATGGACTATGTTGAAGAACCACATATCATATCCTAGGAGCTTATAGAGATCCACTTTTCCAGAAAAAAATATCCGTCCAGATACAGCAATAATAAGTTTTTTCCCCAGAAATTTTGGTGCAGTCGATTTTTGGTAAAAAAGGAAGCCCAGAAAAAAAAATTGTCTCAGATCGACCGGAAAAAAAATTTTCTTATAGAATGTGGCCTGTAGAATCCATAATTTCAAACAGATCCAAGATTGGGCTACTAGTTCAAAAGTTACAGCCCTTTGAATTTTCTTTCGAAATTGGTTTCTTTTCTAGTCTATAACTTTTGATTGAGAAGTCTGATCGAAAAAGTACGAATTGTTTTGGATTCTACGCACCAAAATTAATAAGAAAAAGTGTTTCCCGAGAAATTTTGGTGTAGTCGATTTTTGGTAAAAAAGGAAGGTTATACACTGCCTTTTTTTGAGCCCCGAAAAAAAAATTGTCTCTGATCGACCCGGAAAAAATTTTCTTATAGAATGTGGCCTGTAGAATCCATAATTTCAAACAGTTCCAAGATTGGGCTACTAGTTCAAAAGTTACAGCCCTTTGATTTTTCTTTCGAAATTGGTTTCTAGTCTATAACTTTTGATTGAGAAGTCTGATCGAAAAAGTACGAATTGTTTTGGATTCTACGCTCCAAAATTAATAAGAAAAAGTGTTTTCCCGAGAAATTTTGGTGCAGTCGATTTTTGGTAAAAAAGGAAGGTTATACACTGCCTTTTTTTTGAGGCCCGAAAAAAAAATTGTCTCAGATCGACCCGGAAAAAAATTTTCTTATAGAATGTGGCCTGTAGAATCCATAATTTCAAACAGTTCCAAGATTGGGCGAGCTACTAGTTCAAAAGTGACAGCCCTTTGAATTTTCTTTCGAAATTGGTTTCTAGTCTATAACTTTTGATTGAGAAGTCTGATCGAAAAAGTACGAATTGTTTTGGATTCTACGCACCAAAATTAATAAGAAAAAGTGTTTTCCCGAGAAATTTTGGTGCAGTCGATTTTTGGAAAAAAAGGAAGGTTATACACTGCTTTTTTTTTGCCCAGAAAAATAAATTGTCTCAGATCGACCGGAAAAAATATTTTCTTATAGAATGTGGCCTGTAGAATCCATAATTTCAAACAGTTCCAAGATCGGACTACTAGATCAAAAGTTACAGCCCTTTGAATTTTTTGTCGAAATTGGTTTTTTGCCCATAACTTTTGATTGAGACGTCTAATCGAAAAAGCTATTAAAAGTACCTGAGGATCTTAACTAAATGTTATAGTGAAGGTGAACACAGACAAACGGACGGACACAAGGACAACAACCATACTAAACTATAGAGGATCTGAGGTATCCTTAATAATTGGTTCTCAATACCCCAAGACCAAACCACATCCTGATCTTACGAGGAGTCAAAGAGTAGGAAACCAATACGGAAGGGAAATTATTAAACAAAATTTTAAAAATGTTATTCAATTATTACCTTTGAGTAGTTAAAGGTAACACAATGAATCGCTGTAGTTTACTTTCGATCATTTTTTGACAGCCTATTCAGAAATGTCCAATTTGTTGCCTTTCTTGTGCACTTATTGAAAGTTTGTCCCCTAACGATTCATTTACATAATGGTGCAACGTTCAAAATTCAATTCTTTTTTAGTGTTGATTTTCCTCTCTAAATTTTCTTTGCTCTAACCTAATTAATATATCCTGCTGTGACATTCGTACTGTCAAGAGGTCCGTTTTTGTCGCGGATGGTTTGGCGATATCGACCAGACGCTTCCCTTGCCAATGATTTCGACGCCAAAACTGCTTAACTACTCTTGAGATTTGTCGAGATTTTATAGAGTTTAGCTTCAACAAAACTTTAACCTAGATGCGAGAAATTCGTAATAACCGAAGCTGAAAGCAATATGTGGAAACTTTTCATCGCAATCTTACATTATGTAGGTAGTCGCTTCATGGGAATACTTTAACGTTTTCGTCGAGTTTTTAATGAACCTCACGCGGATATACTTAGTGTGAAAGTAAATCACAAAAGACCCGCAAATGAAATATGACCATGGGGATAATTGTGAGGCTAGACACTCTTAGAACTGTAAATTAATGGTTGGCTTGGTCGTTTTCGCTAACGTCGATTGAATTTGTGATCGTAAAGATTTCATTTCACGTTGTCGTTTGAAAGAACGAAAAGCTTTAATATTGAATTTGTTGTCTGTAAGAAATGCGTTTTTGAGTCTATGCGGCAGACAAATTAAATGTTGATTGATCCGTGCCATCCCTGACACGAAAGGGGATTTACAAGAAAAGCTCATTCTACAGTTTAATTTGCGCTCTTTCTTCCATTTAACCAAATCTCTACTGATCAACAAGGCTTTATGTAAGCTTCACGGTCATAGAGACGTTGACTCTTTGTTCAGATTCTAGAATTGTTTAGGATAAATCGACGGCTACCCTAGTTTTTTGTACAATGCTTTAGATTCCTTGAAAAATCTTAGTTCTTAAATCCCTAAAAAAACTCATTTAAAATAAATGTAGCACGGTTTTCATTTGTCACCAACGTTTCTATGTGCGCGAGACATCCTCATGGAACCTTGCGCCATCCGAGACTAAACTTTTATTACGAGAAGATTTGTATAAAAAATGAATCAAACATTATTAAGGGTCTTAAAGCTGGTGTTTCATATTGTTTCATGTATTATACTGCTAATGAGAGTTCCAGAAAAAAATTTCAATAGATAGCGGCACATTGCGACGGATTTTGAGTTTATTTTTGTCAAAACGGCGAAAATACTTTGCTTTTAGATAGTCGCTACATATAACCTTTCAATTGTTTCATTTAATTCAGAATTATGGTTCATTACGGTACTCCAGCTTAATTGACAGATTTGGGTTTATTAGGTTGGTTCAAATGTGGTTGAGGCGCAACGAAAATCTCATACACTACAATACAATTAATGATACGTTTTGAGTTTTCCCGTGCAAATTAAATCAACACAGCTATCGTATTAATTGCTTGTTCATTACGGTTCCATTGGAGCTTTTGACTTCGCATACAAATAAAGAATGAAATAAATTAAAAGAGATATTTTAAGTGCGATTACGATAATCGATATGGCCGGAATTGGTACTTTTTGTCGCGGCGCTCTGATTGTTCCGTATATCAAAATCATTCTGTTACCTCACTTCGACAGTGGGTAATTTACTTTTTTATCTGAATATTGGGTTTTTGGAAAACTGGATTAAACTATTGCTTTCATGTTCCTCTTGTTAAAACAAATCGAGGAAGGCCTTCTTCAAAGACACTCTTTCAGATAGTTAATAAAAAAACTGTCGGTGGCATTTAAACCAAGAAGACGCGAAAATACAAAACGCGTCATCTTTCTTAGGTTGCGAGGGACTGACAAGAGAGCTAATTAGAACGAGAATTTGAAAACATGTCTCGGTATCAAGAAGACATTTTATTAATGTTACATTATTTTATTTATTATGAATATGTTACGAATATTAAACGTGAGCTTAGATGTCAGCTCCTTTCAGTTTGCACCCTCAATATGAATGCTCGAGATTGAGTTGAGTGCGATTCAAAGTAAAAACAACTTGCATGTTCATTTTTCACCAAACCACATTTTTCATGCGAGATTTCTTAGTTTCTAATAGCAAAAATATTTGTTTCACACGAACACAGAAACACATAAACAAAATACCACTAAGGTACATGTCTCCTAAATTATCAAGTTAAAGTTCAAAGTTGTTTGTCGTCTCGAACGACGTCGTCTTAGAAAAGATTGACTACTAAAATTCGAAGTTTGACCTTTTCCAGGCCCTTTGTGGATCAACATCGAAATGAGGACGCGCTACTAATAATTGTCCAAATATGCTAGGGTTCACTTGGAAGTGATTAATTGACGCTTCCGTCGAGTCGACGTGAAGATTTAACGAACTTCAAATCTAATGTATCCACTTATTCAGTGACGAAATTCTTGTTCTGCTCGAGTGGTTGTAGAAACGGTGTTACAATATCTACTTTGTTCTCATTTACACGTTAGTGACGTGCTTCCTTCTATTATTGGGATTTGTCAGCTGCCTTATTTATTTTTAATTTAATTTAATTTATAATATTTCTTGTAAAATTCAGGATTAAAAGTCTCTATATAAAGACAAAGGCTAGCGAGTCTTCTCAAAGTGCTATTAATTTAGAGGATAGTTCGGGAAGACACTTAAGTGATTGACCATCAAGAGTTTTCGCAATACAGACCCTTGCCAGTATTTATTAGGCCCTCTTTGCAGATAGACAGACTGCGTAGCCGGTTCTAGAGAGAACCAATTACGCTCTGGAAAAAGAATTTGTTACTTTGAAAGATTCTATTTAAAAAACAAGGAAAACACAAACCAACAGTGGCGTATAGAATTTCAATTAATAAGGTGGAAAAGGAGCGTATGATAATTTCATAAGCTCGACTGAAAATCATTGAATACTCGGACGTTGTGGAGTTACATAAAACAAAAAAAATCGAACGAGACTGTTTGTACGAAAATGTACTATAATAACGATCCCTTAGAATATATTGATATTGCGAACGATTTCGGGCGTTATTTTCAATCAGTCTATGATAACAATCCACCCTGTAATATCGGTAATATATGTCAGATCAAACACTTTAGACCCGTGTGAAGCTACCGTAAAAAATAAAATTGCAATCACTTATTACCCGTCTAATAGGAATCTACACCCAAAGTATAAAAAAATTCATATGGCACCCTTAGAAAAAAGGTTTCACATTCTAACCATTTATTAACCTATTCCCATTGACACTAAGTATCTCCAAAACAATTGGTAATCGCTTACTGCCCCTCTGATAGGGTGAAGTCTACTCCCAAAGTATAAAAAAATGCACATCACACACTTGGAAAAATCTATCACATTCTAACATTTATATATCTATTCGCATTAACACTAAGTATCTGCAGAAAAATTGACAATCACTGACTGCCCGTCTGACAGGGTGAAATCCCCAAAGTATAAATAAATTCCTACGAAACCCTTAATAATAATAATAATAGAAGGTAAAGTTAGAATTTTCAAGATAACAAACGACGCCTTACAATCATCACTATAACCTAGCAGCCCATTGGCTATCCTCTCTGTAGTCTAAATACTCTACTTGCCGTTGAACTGTTTCCTCACGCCAAAATACCATAGCACATTACAGAGTGAATCAAAGAATAATATGCGCTTACTAAAACATTTTTTGAGACATTCTCAGATAAATACATTTTTACTAATACTTCTAGTTACTTATCTTATCTGTGAGCACTAAAATTTAAGTCTGGATCGATCTGTATACCCAAAAATTTCACTGATGGCTTGTTGACATATAGATGAGATCGAAGCAACAAGTTCTCCAATTTGGTCACATTTAATTTTAATTCATTTGGTAGAAACCACTCCGATACCAAAGCTTGTACTTCTTTTTGCAGGAATAATACTTCATCAAGTGTTTGTTTACTGACAGAAAGAATACATTGACTTGGAAAATCGTTAAAATAAATTAAGAACAATCATGGAACAAGGATGGATCCATGAGGAACTCCTCTATTGACAGGAGTTTGCCTGACATAGTACCATTGAACACAACATGTTGAAACCTATTAGACAAATACGAAGAAATTAAATTTAAGCTCCTTGCGTTAAAATCATATGTAACTTTTAGCGTCTATAGCAAGATGTTATACGATACACAATCGAAGGCCCTAGACAAAGAAACATTGCAATTGTATATGCACCACTTTCAAAGCAATTTAGTGTACTATTTATGAAATGTAATAAAGCGTCTGAAGTACTTTTGTGCTTCCTTAGGCCAAACTGTTCTGAATAAAATATTTGGTTGCTTTCAAAGTAACTTTGCCTACTCATAACTTTTTCAAATAGTAACTACTTCAGAAAAAAGGTTTCACATTCTATGATTGATTGGCATTGGCACTAAGTATCTTCAGAAAAATTGACACTTATTTCCCGTCTGACAGGGTGAAATCTACCCCCATCTTCTATCTATCTTTTGATCTTTCAAAAATCTGCCACAAAAGTGTGAGTTGATGTTTTTAATCCTTTCTCGCCAAATATCTTGAGAGCATTTCTCACTTTGAGGATTTTCTCTTGTTAATTGTGTGTGTGTGCCTAAGTCACTCTTCACGTGCAATGAAAGGACGTCGGCTCCCAATTTTCTTAGAAATATTTTGTTATACCCCAAAATACTTTTTTTTAATTGTTTAGTGCCAGTACGGTAAATATTTTGTAATAAAATGGTTTTATACATTTACTTCATTACCGTCTGCATTGTCTATAAAGACTTGGCTAAAGAATTTATAAAATTCGCTGTAGGAACCTCTTCATTCCCTAAGACGTTTTCATTATTTAAACTGAACATATTAGGATAAAGGTTATGTTCTCTAGTGCAGATTGAACTGTGGTAGTTCAATTTAACGTAAATATTGTTACAAACACTTTAAATGAATCAAAGTTAGGTACTAATAGTAATAAAGTAACTGGCTTGAGTCGCATTTTTGGTTACCAATTCGATATCTTTACGTGCCATTTTCATGAAGTGTGCATAAAACAAATGTATACTAACAATACCGGCTGATTGCGACAAAATTCATAGTAAGATTTTTCTAAATAGTCCAATAGCGTGCATCTATTAAAAGCTTTACATATTGCGTGTATGTTTGCGAACGAAAAATCTGTAACCACACCGGAAAATGCCGGCCAAAACCGATGTTCTTCGCAAAAATATCTCAAATCGTGGAGTAAAAATTGCATCGAAATTATGTACAGACGAAAGCATCGAAAAACAGGAAAAACTCTATTAGATTTACTTAAATGCAGCATATAAATAAATTTACTTTTTTTTACATCCACTTCCGTCCGTAGTGCAAAAGTGGAAATGACTTTTTACGTCAACTGTTCGATACTAATTTCTTTTATGTAGCTATACTCCGGGTGGTCGAATTGCATTTTGACTAAATCTTATCCCGTTCGAAATGTCTCAAAGATTCAAACTTTATTTGTCTGCAAGTGTCGTCTAACGTACCATTCCAAGATTGGGCTACTAGTTCAAAAGTTACAGCCATTTGAATTTTCTTTCGAAATTGGTTTCTTTTCTAGTCTATAACTTTTAATTGAGAAGTCTGATCGGAAAAGTACGAATTGTTTTGGATTCTACGCACCACAATTAATAAGAAAAAGTGTTTTCCCGAGAAATTTTGGTGCAGTCGATTTTTGGTAAAAAAGGAAAAAAGGAAGGTTATACACTGCCTTTTTTTGAGCCCCGAAAAAAAAATTGTCTCAGGACGACCCGGAAAAAAAATTGTCTTATAGAATGTGGCCTGTAGAATCCATAATTTCCAACAGTTCCAAGATTGGGCTACTAGTTCAAAAGTTACAGCCCTTTGAATTTTCTTTCGAAATTGGTTTCTAGTCTATAACTTTTGATTGAGAAGTCTGATCGGAAAAGTACGAATTGTTTTGTATTCTACGCACCAAAATTAATAAGAAAAAGTGTTTTCCCGAGAAATTTTGGTGCAGTCGATTTTTGGTAAAAAAGGAAGGTTGTACACTGCCTTTTTTTTGAGGCCCTCAACAAAAATTGTCTCAGATCGACCCGGAAACAAATTTTTACAACTTTAGACAATAATTTATTGTTTTTCAGTGAACTTCTTTCTTATATTGTATAGTGGTAGTACTCTTTGATAAAACTCGATGTACTAACTTAGTAATGCAGGGTCCAGACAGCCCTGAAGGTAGATAAAGATGTTCAACAAAGGATTAGAAACGTATAACAGAGGCCTGAAATACATTTACAAGTGTGCCTACAAAGCCATAGAAAGAGTTTAGGGAAAGCAACCCTCTAAATATTTATTTAACTTATTTCTCCTTTTTGGTGTTCCCTCAGATTGTGTGACCTTAATGGTTACAATGGGCCCAATTGTCACCAGGTTGCAATATTATTGGGACTTTGCGCGAATTAAGGAATCTTAAATGGACCGACATATCGTGAGTCAATTAAACGAGCGATTGAATGTCACACGTTATCATAAACTAAATAAAAAACGGACTTTAGAATTTACACAAATTGCACTCAACTCTGAGCCAAATACGTTATTCCCATCAATTATTAAAACTATTGATTATTACTTTTAATTGTAAAACGGAATTTGTCTAGTAATGAAGTGTTTGATTAAAGATGTTTCACGCACAAACTACATCAGTTGTACAGGGATTCGTCTGAATGGATTTACGTTCGTAAACGTTAAAATATTGACTTTCTACGCTTGACCTTATTTTTTGCATGTATTCATTTCTATGTAACGTTCATGAATAAATGAACACCCAACAGATTCAAAAATTCATGGGAATTTCCCCGAGAAATGTTGCATCAATTTTGGCTTTCTAAGATTGCATCTCCTTCTTTTGAGAAAAATGAATCTCGTGAGCGCTTTCATTCTCTTTGAGTGTAACCTCATCGTATAAAAAATAATCCCACCGTGAACAGGAAATTGTGTTATAGCGCAAGTTTTGGACACTTCGTGCAATGTCTTTGCCCTGTATATAATTCTCCATTTTCCTCATTTATACAACGAGGAAATTTATGCCACTTCTGTTTTGTGCTATACTAACTGCCATAAGGATAATAAAAATAAGCCGTAAGAGGGATTTTATTTTTTCTGTCACGTATCAACCGCATTAAATCGGTAGGTTACTATGTAGGCGACATTATTGGAGAAATAGAGACCATTAAGTCGAAATTATGCTCTTCACATATTGGGAGGTCAGTTCGTTACGATCAATGATTCTTGTAACTAAAATAAATTACGTTAACTTATACAGATTGAGAAACAACAGAGGAATACACGAAATAGACATTTAAAGCTTAAAGCTTCTTCACTATCTAAATTAATTTTTTTCACAATCAGCAGCATTGACTTCACTTTATTTTCAAGGCGTGCTACTTGAACTGATATGAAGGACTTCAAGCTACTTGATTGCTTGATATAGGTAAGTACTGTAAAAACTAAACTGTAACCCATGTACGAATTGAAAAGGGGAAACATTTCGTAGCTGGAGAATAGCTGTTGACAATAGGAGCTCCTAGCCAGTTCATAATTTTACGATGTCTGTCCGGCTGTCCGTTAGCACGATATGTTGCAAACGAATGAATTTTCGCTCTAAACTTACATAATTTTTTAGAAAATTAACATTTAATTTTCTCAGTATACCAAATATGTTTGTTCATAGATTATGTCATAGTGTGAAGAATAGAATTTACACCATGATTATGTTTAAATAATCTGTAACCAACCCTGCAACCGTTAATTAAATATAAATTTGCTTGTAACTTTACGCTTACATCTATAGGAATAATCGATTGCGGGGGTTGTAACTTTTGTAGTACACCAAATATTTTCTTTACGGTGGAAGATTATTTTTAATAAATCTGTAACAAACTTCTATCGAAATAAATATTTTCTTCTCGTTTCAAAAATTCAACAAACGTCATTTTTTGGGGCATAAAAAAATAATATGCGCTATTACGGGCGTTTTTCCGTCCGTCCATCCGTGTGAGGGATGAAATCTGGGCAGTGGAAAGTCATAGAAAGCTCAATAATGTCTCCTTTGATAACCTGTCTATTAAGGGTGCTCATTGGTGCCTGCTAACATTATCCACCAATCCCATCGGAGACACTGTGCTATAACTTGTTTAGGAAATTAACACGTACGTCTCGCACTCGCCAATTGTAGGGGTTACCACTCGTGTGGGACCCCAAAAATCTTTGTTTCCTTTATAAATATTTTAAATAATCTGGAACCAACCCTACAAATCTTCTCAAAAAAATATAAAAATGAAATTCCACTCTGTTTTCAAATGACGTAATTTGTCTTACACGTAGTGATCCATCAAGGTAAGTAGCTTGATGACCTTCCACATTACTTGACTTGATGTGAAATAATTTCAAGTTACTTGGTTAATTGGTATAGTAAGATGATTCATTAATTTGACTCCCAAAGTGCTTACAGTTATACACAGAGTACACGTCAACAGTCCTTTCTAAAATTAACACTTTTCCTAGGTAAGTTGAAATCAAACAAACTGAACTACTAAAAAGGACCAGGGTTCCATTTTCCCGTCCGCTATGTAACGGACAGTTACAAACAGAAGGGTGGTTCGGTAATTCTTCCCTTCAGAAGGGTTGCTAATTTTTATTGGCATATCTCATTAGTGTTTAATAAGTTGCAATCCAATTTTGGAGAGTTTATGTAATTCGCATTTACGCCTTTCTCTAACTAAATATCTCTTTTTACACGTTCTTGTAGAGCAGCGATAATTCTAACTACTATAGTAGCGTTTCAACGAACGAGCGCACGGACGGACGGACAAAGTGGGCACAATAGCGCATTTTTTTAAATTTTTGTGGAAATGCGCTAAAAAGTTAATAAATTATTTATTATTATTAAACCTTCTAACAATGAAAGTAAAGTTCTGATAACCACTCTTAAAAGAGCAACTGAATGGATGAATTTTGTTTCGCGAATATTTTGCGTAGCGGTTTAGGATCACGGGGAATCGATACTGTTTTACTCGTCTTCGGCTGGATATCTTCTTTGTGGAAATTCTCCAAAATTTAACGCTGACCGGTGCAAAATAACCACGAGCTGGTTAATACAAGAGCATGAAGTTTATCGAAAAAGCGCTAGCAGTCTTTATATCGTACGTTGAGATCCCTAGGGAACAGCAGATATTTCTCTGTGGTACATTTTTGAATTTAAATGTGCCAACGCTTAAACTACGTATGTGCTACACCTATAAGTACAAATCACCAGAAACGCAACAAATGCACTTTAGGACCATTTGAGTTTTAGATCAAAATTATGTTAATTTTAGCAAATTATTTGAGCGTGTTTTATGTTGAAGTTAACTTTGCTCGATAATGGAACAATCGTCTACTATAGTATTTTTTGTAAGTTGTTGATTGTTTGGGCAAGAAGAACGACTGCTGTAGTTGCAGACAATAGTAGTTCTCACAGCGGTATATAAATTTCGGTACTGTTTATTTTGGCGGATACTTTACATGTAGAAAAACTCAACTTTAAATTTATGTGAAAACATTGACCACGCCTGCAAAAATGTTCCTAAAAAAATTCACCCCCACCTTAAAATACTCGCCCCCAAAATATTCTTTCCGAAAGATGAAAAACTGGCTCTTGAAATCAGTGATATGTGCTCCCTCCTATATCCGCGAAAATCCAAGGTTGTATTTTCCAGGTGCGAATTTTAGAAAGAAAGCTTACTGCGAATTTAAGCGCTATGCTGTAAGTTTTGGTAAAAGTTGAAATTCGCTTAGCCGAAGGTGTGCGCAATAGGAAAGTGAAATAACTTTCAACTTTTCGTTTTGGACGTGAAATATTTCACTTTCAGCTGAAATTGTAGGGCTGCTAAGATTGAACATTTAAAATTAATGTTATATTTTATGTCATTTGATGGTCATTTGTGTTGACTGAGCTCAAGGCAGCGAAATATTTTCTCGTGAAATCATAGCGTTTGTCCGTGCTGAAATTGTCATTAATTAATTTTTATACTTCAGATCATAGAACTAGGCCAAAATCAATTCTATTTAAAGTTCCCATATGCAGATCTAATACTTTCTAATACTCTCCTGTTAATCGCATGATGAGATTATGCAACGATCTAACTCCTGAGCTGCGACTATTTGGTGTGTCCTTATCACAATTGAAACAACATTTAAATAACATCTAGAAATTGTCAACATAATATTACAAATCAGTAAGTTAGCGTAGGTGAATTTTATTTTATTTTTATTTTTATTTGATTTTATTTTAATTATTATTATTATCTTTTCTGTTAACTTTAAATTGGTCTGCAGAACAGTTATTGGGCATTGCCTGTTGTTCTGCAAAGTTTTTAAAATAAATTAATTAATTAATTAATTAAATAATTAATCTATGTAATCTGTATTTTTTTAAGTTGGTATTAGCAAAAAAAAGTGAAATAGAATTGTAGCATGTAAGGCACATCTGTCAGTTCAAAAATTGCCGGGGAAACTTATTTCACTTCCGACTCACATGAAATAACTTTCAATTTAATAAAAATACTAGTTGAATATAATGAATGTACCCCCCCCCCCACATTATATTTGTCGAAATCATTCATTGAAATTTGGCACAGTTGCCATGAAAATTAAAATCCGTTTCGGCTGGGCCGGTCAGCTGTAGTCTTTCCGCAATTTTGTTCCAATATGGTGAAACTTTACTGAAATGTTTATGCGTTACACCAACCCTTAAAGTTTGGTCGAAATCGGTTCATAATTACGACAGTGTTTCTTGAAAGGGATATATACAAACCTATAAATATACTGGTACCATTACAATTAAAAGGTTAGTTAGATAGAAAGAAATCTAAATCTACCTAGAATAGAAATCAACTACAGGATTCGTAATTAAATTAGGCATTTTTAGTCGGGTGTCGACGTTTTCACAAGTTTTTTCGTTCATTTTAACTAAATTTGGAACGTTTATTCGTAATCTCTAACTTAGCTTCGATTTGGAGATTCTAATTTTAAACAGCAAACGTTCCCTAGTGTCTTTTTCAGGGGACATTTCATGAATGTCTTATTTTGCCTACAAAAATTACTGCTAGATTCGGGTAGGAATGTTTTGTGTTAGGAACCCATAAGGCCATTAGAATAAAAGCAAAAGATTTTTTGCAGTAATCAATCAAGTAAACGAGCCCATACTTACATACAGCTTGATGGAATAGCAAAAGTGAAGCTAAAATGTAAGTAGGTACATCGATCCTTTTACACAACTTTTAAAGTTAAGGTTTTTAAAGAAAGTGCTGTAAAAGGTTAAAAAGAAAGCGTATGCTTCAGAGAGCAGTGCAAATTGCTCGACTCTTAGGTTTTTGTTCCGATATAACTTTACCACATACAACAACTCCATGCCACGTTTTCGGTTAGTTCGTTCGTTCATTTAACATAAGTTCCTCGTAATCAGCACACAAATCAAATTCTGTAAAGCGACATTGGAGTAAATAGTAGGCCTGGAAATTTTATTTGCGTTTTGTCGTGACGAAAATGTTCGGAATTTGACACAAAGTGATGCGAACGACTGTTTTAGTGGCTCTTATGCAGAGCAACGCTTTCTCGTTCCAGTTTGTTGCAAGTTTACTTGGGAGCGATATTTCGACTTGAATGTTTTATGCCTCTTTTAACATGGCGGTTCTTTATTTATGTGAACACTTCAATAATGACACTTTCAGTTTTCTTTAAATCTTTGAGCGATACGTACGACTTCTTTTTTTCCGATTTTTCGAATGCAACTTGCTCGAAAAATTTAATGAACGTGGTAGAAGGTTTCAACTGAAACTTCCCGTGCCATTACTGCGCGAAAACTCTCTTCCATCAGTGCAGGCAGAACTTTCAGGTTTTTAATGTATTTAAATCCTCCTAAAAGTTTCCATAAAGATATTAACATTAAAATTAGTTCCAACAGCCATTGGACGTAGCACCTTCTTAGTTTAGCTATGTAAATGAATAAATCAAAATTCAAGGTAGCGCGTTACCTACATTTTCTCGGTAAATATTGCAACGACGGGTTTATTATTTCATATTCCCAGACATGATAGCTCCAGACTCTGGGATTTGAACGCACAGATATCTTCTTTTGCGGCGTTTTGAATAGATATTTCTGCACAGTTGTTTTGAACTGCGTTTATGATTATATACATTAACAAATTAACAATCGGAAAATTGCAACGTACCTTGATTCTACAGTCAAAATTATTTCTTTAACATTGTTGTCGGTAATTATTACAGTATAAAAAGACGTTTAATGTCTTCTAGTGCCGATCGGTATTGAAACACATACTTTGGTCTCGTAGTATATACAGAGCTGTCCCAATTACCGACTAAATGTAATGGAAATAGCAATTCTGTAATAAGCACAATACTAGAAAAATCACTAATACTTTTTGGTAATTTGATAATTGGCCTAGATATTTTAGATTATTTGGACTGCGGCTTCTTTATAGTTTAGGAAAGAAGCCTATTGATTCTCTTCCCCAGGAATAGGGATACGCGTTATAGGGATTATTGTGGATCGAGACCAGTAAGGATACAAAGGCAACCTCATACAACTTGCTTATTTATGGGGCGATTTTTGTTTTTTGTGAAATTTTAACAGTAGGTCTCTCTCGCAGAAAAGCAAATGCAAGTCTAATGATGGCGCTCACGCGGAAAGTGTGGGGACATTAATGTGATATGTGTTAAATGTGCGGGTGAAAAATTGTGAACACACGTTTTACCCTTCATGGTATTCAAATGAAAGATCTCATCGTAATGAATTGGATTGTACAAAGTGTAACTTTCCGAGATTAGTAGGAGACAGGTGGTGGGGGTAGATATTAATTTTATCTTTCATGGTATTCTAATTAAAGGTCTCAACAAAATGAACCGGATACAGCCATACAGAATGTTAATAAACGCAGTTCTAAAATTTAAATTTACATTCATTTCTGGCATCAGAAATAGCAGGTGCAATTTGAAAAATGTTTGTAACATTTTTTGGTTGCACTTTCCGCGGTTACTCAAAAAATTCCTTAGACTTTAAGCATTCGATTATTAAAAAAGGCACTCACTTATGTTAAACGGTTTAAGAGATACGAATGTTTCAATGCACCCTTGCATCTTCAAATTTTTAGAAAAAAATTATGGAAGATATGTACTTAAATCTTAATTGCGTTGAATTCAGAATAAACTAGCGAATTCTGAAAAAATAGTAAATGGTATATTACTATTTAAAAAACCTAGATGGCTGCTAGTTCCGGTATTTACGGAAGGGGCGCCATCTTAAAATTATTTCATTTAAATTTGCAATGGTCGATTATGGCTGTAAACCAAATTTCAAGTTTCTATTTCAACTGAAAGTTTAAAAAACTTGCAAGCTGTAGGGCTAGGGCTAGTTAAGGCCTCGGGCGGACGGACGAAGAAAGTGGCCATAATAGCGCCTTCCAATCTGAGTTGGAAAATGCGCTGGTAAGGAGACGCTGTTCAATTCAATAAATTGAAGTGCATAAAAGTACAGGCATCTGACAGTACATACCTACTCCTACGCTTCAAAAGCAATGGACAGAAACTAGAGCAGTTTCCGTACTTTCACAATTAGTTTCTAAAGGATAAGTAAATTGCGGTAAACAATGTATTTAAGCTAAATGATACCCAGTTAAGGGCGGAACAACGCTAAATTTGGTGTTACGACTATTGCGAATTTGCGAGTTATTTCACTATGTGTGGGAGTATAGCTAAGTGATGTATATTGTATAGGTGGGTATTTTCAGTGAATTTCAATGCCTCTAACTTGTTAAACTTACAGGCGGAAAGCAATGCATTTCCATAATGAAGTAAAAAAGTTTGTATATCCTTTTACTGTAAAACAGCTGAAACAATCAAAGGCAATGCATTTGGTTTATGACTTTTATGTGATTTATTTAATTTCTTTGATGAAGCGGCATAGATACAGTTTCAAAGCACGTGTTAATGAAATCCCCACCCTCCCCCTCTCATTCTCTCTAACCACATTATTACAAAATTAATTGTGCAAGTTTACTGTAATTAAACTTTGCAGAAATTTTCTAATTTCGCGACAAAATAAATAGAACTATTGTAGTTTTAGTAAATATGGAACCCTTCACAATTAGAAAGATTATACCTGCTCTTAAACCAAACCAACCCGTACCTATATACCCAAGTGGGTGTAAACATTTAGGAATTGCCGTATGTTTATACTTTTTAATGAATTGCTTTTGTTGTTGATCATCGTCAGCGACTCTTAGGAGACAACCAAATCTTATATCGGCCACTCGACGTCTACAAGAAATTGAGGCAAAGGAATAATGGTCAAAGCATATTTTAAGCTATAAAGTAGGGGACTCTAGTGCCGCCTAGTAAAGACTTTTTGTCGCCCAGTAGTGTGTAAGTGCCAAAATCTTTTCAGCTATCTTTCAAAAGCAAATTAGTGGTATGCCCGAGAGGAGAATATAATATGCGAGGAGATTGAAGGTTAGGATAAAATCTTAGTGAGGTTATAGGTTAGAGTGATAGTTAGGTTGGGTCAAATTAGTTTGTCAAAATTTTAGACGCCTACACCAATTTGACCTAATCTAACTATCACTCTAACCTAACCTCACTAATATTATATCCTTACCTTCAATCTCCTCGCACATTATATTCTCCTGATACAAGATTTCTCACCTAACCTAACGAGCACTCTAATCTAACCTCACTCATATTTTATCCTAACTTTTGATCACTTCCTCTCACGTTACGTTCTCCTGATACAAGATTTCTCACCTAACCTAACTAGTATACTCTAACCTAACCTCGCTAATAACCAAACCCTGAATCACCTCGTGCAAAAACAACCATTCCCTTTAGTGGTTGAAGGGGGTGGTTGGCAACAGCCCATAATTGTGGGAGGCGACAGGACACGGGGAGAACGCAGAGTTCCTAGTAATGGTAACGGGTCGTGAAAATTATAATCGTAGTGCTATAGGTTATAAATTTCCTCTAAGGCTCTCCCTTCCAAGGAGTTGTTAAATAATTGCCCCTTCTATAAAATTATGCAACAAACTTTAACTTTGTGGGAGCTCTTATTATTGATTCTGACTAACTCACACTGTGGGTTTGATATATTCGTCGGCTGTTTAAACTCTCTTCAAATTTAGTGCTGTTTTCGTAAAAGATGCTATTATAGTCGAGAAAGAGTATAGTATTTGGTTTAATGTCGATTCTAGCCACTCTTTAGCAGTTTTTTCATAATAAAGGGGTCGTTTTCATTTTGAATTCAAACATTTAATGTTTGCGAACCTCTCCGTGACATATGCCAATCTAAAAATTTGAAGATGCAAGGGCCGTTCAAAAATTCGTATCTCTTAAACACTTCAAGATAAGTGAGTGCTGTTTTTATAATCGAATCCTAAAGTCTAATGGAACTCTTGAAAAAGTTTCCAGAGCTGCTGCAATTTTTCAATATTCAAAAAATGTCAAAAACTTCAGTTTTTCAAATTGTAACTAAATGTCTGATTCCAGAATTGAATGAACTGAATTTTATTGACATTATGTGTACCGGTAGTTTTTGAGTTAGGGCAGCGAAAAGCTATAGTCCCTGAATCATAAAATTATCTACGGACCTAGAAATTCAGCAATTTAGGGGAGTGCTAAAAAGGATTATGTCAATAATTAGACTATTAGCTTCACAATGCTTAGCATGGAACGACGGAATTAGTTCAACCCAATAACAGAAATTTCCTAGAACTGAGAGAATTGGTTTCTGCGTTTGATCCAGTTATGGACAGTCAGGACAGTTCAACGGGAGTGTGAAAAAGCTTTCATTTCAAGTAAGAGTTATAGATTGCAACTCCATTCAAAATAAATATGAAATTGAAGAAAAATATTTGAGGTCTTAAGGGGCGGCATCTCCAAAACTGCCTCATATTGAGAAAATATACGCACGGCCCTGCTGCTAATCAAATGATTTTTGTTAAAAAAAGTACCAAATGGCGAGGGTTATAATTTTTGTTGGCACAAAATTCTTTTTTTCAACTACAGTTAAAGGGCGCGTATCCTGATAGTTACATACACACGTCTGTTTCCAATCAAAAATCGTACAAGTCACAAATAGTCTTTAAGTGAAGGAATAAATGTAAGCTGCTCCAGACGTATGCAGCTGCATTACAGGTTTTAAAAGTTCTTAATATTCTAACTAGTAACGCGCGTAAACTTTGACAAATAAGGGTTTATCTAATTGGTTACACTACAAGTGTTACTTTACCCTATGAACAATTACCAATACCGAGCGGACTTTCACATACGTTATTCAACCATAGGCCGGTAAAATATGACAAGTTGTGTAGGGATATATATTATAATAATATAATATATTTATTTGATCTCGATTGCCGTAATTTACAGTATAGATCCTGTCAATAAAAATACACACAAATAAGGACAATAAAATCAATACAAAACAGCATTATGCACAAACGGATTAAAACTCTTCAAGATTATATGAGCATTTTTCTATTAGTAATTGTCTTACATTTGTCTTGAATTGGGTCTTGATATTGCTTTGCTTTAAATTTTCCGAAAGTTTCTACGTCATAGGAGCCTTAAGATCTGATTATGTGTGTTTTTCGCTTTTGCAACCTTAGTTTTGCGCTTTAACATAAAACATTAGAATT
This sequence comes from Photinus pyralis, assembly GCF_008802855.1. NCBI lineage: Eukaryota > Metazoa > Arthropoda > Insecta > Coleoptera > Lampyridae > Photinus > Photinus pyralis. The sequence goes on along the minus strand of NW_022170509.1, from coordinate 2,991,068 downwards.
TTAGATGATGCGCCAAAACGTCAAACAGTTGACTGGGCTTTGTAGTAGCTGTGATTTGTTTTAGAAACTCTCAGTGCTTGTATGAAGAAAAATGCGAAAACGCTGGCAAGTTTCTCTGGTTGGAGAAAAGTTTAACGTACATCACGTTTGTCTTTTATTTCGATAAAACCTGGCGGATGGCCGTTCAAATAAACATGACAAGAGCACATCTTTCAAGTTTCTGGTAAGTTTTCGAAACTTCGGTGCACAAAGCTAATTTTATTTCCGTCGTCACCGCAACAAGTGCTTGCCGCAACCCTTCTCGCATTTCCATCCATAAACTTTTATGAAATATAGTCCTACATTCATACTGCACGGTAAAGGAAATTAGGGTAGGTTTTATTTTCGAAGTTTCTAAATGAATTAGAAAGTTATGATTGATTTCATTTCGATCCAAAATCAACGACAATTAATTTTAATTGCGCTTTCGGGTTACATGTTACTCAATCATGTAATCTGTTTAAAATAAAGAGGGTTGTCAAAGGAACAACTTATTACGTACAAACCAAAGTTTGTATTTAGTTCAGTTGTCAATCATTTATCTGTTTCGGGTTGAACTTTGTAACTCTGTTCATCAATCAGGACTCCCTGGACTATATTTTACAAACTCTTCTCATATAAGTAAGTTCGTCTTTATAGCTTTTAGACGACTTTCGTACGTCAGCCCTGATTTGTCGAATGTTCAAATGGGTGTGGGGTGAAAAGGCATTGAAAATGAAATGAGTATTTTTATCGGCGCTACTTTCAAATATTACGCTGCTTATAGGTGGTACAAGAAAGGTAAAATAAGTTTTATAAATGATGGAGCATACGGAGAACGACTTTGAGTAATTTGCCCCAATCAAACCGAATAGTAAATCGTCTCGTGTTCGAGGTACGCTTCTTGTTTATGGAAATGAAATGCTCAAGAGATACAGACCTACCTTTCCTAGGACCATATTTATGTATGCGCTTACTTTCAGCATAGCAAAGTAAGCTCTTTTTACTGGAAAAAGTGGGTTGAAGGTTGCCTTTGAAACTTTATTTATGAAACACTAAGTACGTACTTGATAGAATTGTTATTCTCAATATATAGGTATAAAATGTATTTGAGGCATGTGGTTTTATTTATCTCCTTTCATTCATATATGTACAGTGTGTCCCAGATCGAGTGGGATTGCATGGGTAACTTTGTTATTATTAAAGATAGAGATTTGGTTAAATGGGCAATGTTTTGCAGTTTTAGATGCTTATTTAAAATTTCCTTTTGGAAATTCAAAATGTCGCATAGGTTCGACGTAAATTAAAAAAAACTAAAATTAGTCATTTCCTTAAATGTCTTATATCATCGAAAGTATAGGAGATATAAAAAAAAAGTTTTATATAAAAGTGGCTGCCTTTGATACGCTTAATTTAGAATTGATGTCAAAAACAAATTCAAGATGGCTACTTTTGAGGAACATTTACCAACTTCCTAAAGTTAAATAGGCGCTATATCGGATTTTTAGATTATTTGATAGATTTTTTAATTCTCTTTTCAACGAGCCATCATAACATAAGATTGAAAATAAGATACCAGTTATATCAACGGTTTTTATATTTTAATCAAGTAGGCTGTGATGAATTAAAAAAAAACAAAACAAAATCTATTCGAGCCAACAAAACAAAGGAAATAATTAGAGAGGGGGTTTGGGCATTACAACTCCCTCCAAAATTTTATATAAGTAGGCCTAGAAAAATTTTGATTTTTATAACATCACTTATTGACTATCTTATTATCCATACTTACATACCTACAAATGGTGGTATAACTACAAACTATCCCCTCGAAAAAATGTCATGCCATTATCCAGTTAAACACATTTCAAGACACTTTGCTTTATTTTACACAATGTATTACCATTGATGCATTGTCCCAGGTCACATTTTGTAGGTGGTTTATCCGCAAGAATATCGAAACTAACAGTTTTACCAGTCCGAGTATATGGACAGATGAATCTTATTTTTCTAACTGCGAAGTGTTCAAATCGACATTATGAACACTACTCGTCACAGGAAAACCTACATGTTGTAGTTTCACGCCAAAATTAATATTTTAATATTTTTTTAAATTAATGTATTTTAGGGCATAATGGGAAGTCATGTAACTGCACCGGTAATCTTCGATGGATCTTTAACTGCTCATATGATTTACAAATTCTCCAATAAACTTCCTTAAAGGATTTTTCTCGACAACGTATGTTTCGAAGGAAGGGTTAGTTTATGCTACCTACCTACCAACTAACTGGCTGCTCAGGTCACAATTCACGAATTATGTACAGTACATTAAATTATAAAAGTAAGTACTTAATTAAAAAATAAAAGTAAAGTGGAAGTAGCTACCACTACAATAATAATAATCATCATCAATGGCAACACGTTGCCTAAACTAAACTGTCTTGAAGTGTGTTTCACTAATAATGGCCAGTATTTTAAACATCTGGTGTAATTATTTTCATTGTTTTGTTGCCTCAAATAGATTTTGTTTTGTTTTTTTTAATTCGTCAGTCTACTTGATTAAAATATAAAAACCGTTAATATAACTGGTATCTTATTTTCAATCTTATGTTATAATAGCTCGTTGAAAAGAGAATTTAGAAATCTATCAAGTAATCTAAAAATCCAATATGGCGCCCATTTAACTTTAGGAAGTTGGTAAATGTTCCTCAAAAGTGGCCATCTTGAATTTTTTTTTGACATCAATTCTAAATTAAGCGTATCAAAGACAGTCACTTTTATATAAAACTTTTTTTTATATCTCTTATACTTTCGATGATATAAGACATTCAAGGAAATGACTAATTTTAGATTTTTTGAATTTACGTCGAACCTATGCGACATTTTGAATGTCCATAAGAAAATTTTAAATAAGCATTCAAAACTGCAAAACATTGCCCATTTAACCAATTTTCTATCTTTAATAATAACAAAGTTACCCATGCAATCCCACGCGATTTGGGACACACTGTATATTTAAATATGGATTCATTTGAGTGCTGCAAACTATTCGCATAGGAATAAAATACAAAGTCCAAGGAATTTGCAAAAACGATTTCCATATTAACTACTACGCACAACACTTTTTTATTAACAAAATTCCCAAATAAAAAAGCATAACATTTTTGTGTAAAATTGTATTGTTTAAAGAAATATGACTTTTTGCAAATTTGACTTTTCAAGTATACCTTGTTATGGTTGCTGGTCTTGCATTGCTCTTGCCCCATACATTGCTACAAGAAAATACCTTGTTCTGAAACTACTTTAGAAACGCCTACTTTCGTCTCTCAAAAGGGCGAAGAAAATGTGAGGAAAGTAAGAAACAATTATGCTACGTTACTCTTAATAATGACATTTAAAATAAACGTATCTAGACTGCTGTGTGAATCTTCATTATTGCATACGATAGTTTTTCAATTTTGATTCTGGTTTCATAAAAAATGGTGTGTAAAACTTGTATAAATAACTATTTCGAGCCTTAACGCAGTAAACAACCCCTACAAGTTGAAATAGCATAATAGATCAAGTAACAAACAATTCGATGGAAGCGATTTTCTTCGCTACATTTGAGGCCATACGTTTTTTTTACATTATTTTTTATTCGTGTTGCTTGCCCAGTCTTCCAAAGTGAAATCGTAAACAGATACCGTTATAAAATTGAAGATTGAGCTTTCGCATATAACTGCCTACTCCATTACCTAAAGTTTATTGGTAGATGCATGTGTGCAAATTTGGATTGGAATAAACTATTTGGTGTAATGAGGTCATATGTTTTGAATAACCTAATAACCTGTTTTTACTATGCATTTTGAATTTTAATTTACAGAAATAGTACATCGAAGAATTCCCCTCCTGAAAATCGTATGCAATTTTTCATATCTTGTTATGACTTCTCCAGGAATGAAAACTGCAACTGTTTGATACGAGTATATAAAATAAAATACCTTATACCCCGTATGCATACTTACTTCTATTACAATTATACTTCCAAACTAAGTAGATGTCTCATTAGTGCGTTTTGAAAACTCGTTAATTTTTGCATTTGACAGTGATTAAAAACTTGATTGAATATCGGTAATGCAACGCTGTTTCATAAACATCCGGATGTAAATTAAAATGCGATCTTCGCCTGTTGCAGACTAGGTCGTGCTTGCAATATGTAATTAATTAAATATAAAAGTTTCGTTGAAATTTCACCAACATTTCCATTCACAGTTTTAAACAACACGATTGGAGAGCAAGCTGTGACAGTACAGCTTTTGCTTATAAATTATATTTTTGTCCTCTGTTTCGGAATGAAACTCTAGGCACGTTTTAATCAAATTTAATTTGTCGGCTTACTGTTCGTCTGTTCGCTTTGACTGTTTAATCATAGTGATTTTTTTTCGGATCTGTATTATTAATTTTCGGAAATTTCAAAATTTAAATGAAGTTTCTCATTACCACGCAGTTGTATATTAATAATCTTTAGTTGCTGAACTTTTCATGTAATTTATACATTCGCTTCATGCATTTATTATTTCCATCCAATAGCAAGGATTCCTGTACCATTCAAGAGAATATTATATCAGAAGTTTAAAGTCATACTGAGTAAACTTAACAAAACTTGACGCAGAAAACCGTTCCGTTGCTAACAAGAAAAAGAGTAAAATGGGTAATCAAGAAAGCAAACTCGTTGGAATTCTCTGGCCGAAACTATCGGTTTTCGGTTCTCTTCCGAAAAGTCACTGGCAATCCATTTGTGCCGGCTGCGACATGAGCATGACAATCTGTACTCAATATTAGAGATAACCCCTGAGAAACCTACCTAGCATAAAAATCTCTGAAAAGATAATAATAATCAGAAGTCTAACAAATATTTCATGGAGCTAGGACCGATTCAGTTTGTTACGTTATTATAAAGCCGTTGTATGCTCCATTTTGGACTACGGGTGTATGTACGGTATATTCACCACCGCGCTCCAGCCATCTCAGACGTCTAGATAAGATACACGCGAGTAGACTCAGAATGACGATAGAGTAAAATATAATGTTATATTTTACTCTATTCATAACGTTTATCAAAAATGGAGACGTACATCGACGATAGAGGCCTTTGGCACAAGTTCATTAGAGTCAATTTACAATGATTCAGGAGTTCGAGCTTTTATATACCGTCGAAATAAACTACTCCTTCATTAATTTATATTATTATATTATGTTATATTATATTATAAAGCAACCCCGAAACTACCCTCTAAAAGTAATTTTCATTCTGGTTTTAAACTTACACAATTTTCTAGAAAATTCACACTTACACGCCTAGCAATGGTTGATTAGGGGGTTGTAACTTTTGCAGCGGACCGAATATTTTTGTTTCTTTGGTCGATTATGTTTAATTGATTTCTAAGCAACCCCGAAACCGCCCCCTAAAGATAAATTTCATTCTAATCTTAAACTTACATATTTTTTTAGGAAATGTACACTTACGTGCCTAGCAATCGTTGATTAGGGGGGTTGTAACTTTTGCAGCGGACCGAATATTTTTGTTTCTTTGGTCGATTATGTTTAATTGATTTCTAAGCAACCCCGAAACCGCCCTCTAAAGATAAATTTCATTCTAATCTTAAACTTACGTATTTTTTTAGGAAATCTACACTTACATGCCTAGCAATCGTTGATTAGGGGGGTTGTAACTTTTGCAGCGGACCGAATATTTCTGTTTCTTTGGTCGATTATGTTTAATTGATTTCTAAGCAACCCCGAAACCGCCCTCTAAAGATAAATTTCATTCTAATCTTAAACTTACGTATTTTTTTAGGAAATCTACACTTACATGCCTAGCAATCGTTGATTAGGGGGGTTGTAACTTTTGCAACGGACCGAATATTTTTGTTTCTTTGCTCGATTATATTTAATTGATTTCTAAGCAACCCCGAAACCGCCCTCTAAAGATAAATTTCATTCTAGTCTTAAACTTACGTATTTTTTTAGGAAATCTACACTTACATGCCTAGCAATCGTTGATTAGGGGGGTTGTAACTTTTGCAACGGACCGAATATTTCTGTTTCTTTGGTCGATTATGTTTAATTGATTTCTAAGCAACCCCGAAACCGCCCTCTAAAGATAAGTTTCATTCTAATCTTAAACTTACATATTTTTTTAGGAAATCCACACTTACGTGCCTTGCAATCGTTGATTAGGGGGGTTATAACTTTTGCAGCGGACCGAATATTTTTGTTTCTTTGGTCGATTATGTTTAATTGATTTCTAAGCAACTCCGAAACCGCCCTCTAAAGATAAATTTCATTCTAGTCATAAACGTACGTATTTTTTTAGGAAATCTACACTTACACGCCTAGCAATCGTTGATTAGGGGGGTTGTAACTTTTGCAGCGGACCGAATATTTTTGTTTCTTTGGTTGATTATATTTAATTGATTTCTGAGCAACCCCGAAACTACCCTCTAAAAGTAAATTTGATTCTCCTTTTAAATTTACAACCACCCTCTAAAAATAAATATCATTCTAGTTTTAAACTTACGTAAATTTTTAGAAAATTCACACTTGCATGCATTGCAATCGTTGATTATAGGGGTTGTAACTTTTGTAGCTGTCCAAATGTTTTTGTTTCTTTGATTGATTATGTTTAAATGATCTATAACCAACGCTCTCTAAAAATAAACTTCATTCTAATCTTCAACTTATGTACTCTTTTTAGAAAATTCGCACTTACAAGCCTAGTAATTGGTGTTTTGGGGGAAGGGGGGGTGTAACTTTTGCAGCAGACCGAATATTTTTGTTTCTTTGTTCAATTATGTTTATATGATCTACAAGCAACCCCGAAACTGCCTTCTAAAAATAATTTTCATTCTGGTTTTAAACTTACGTAATGTTCGTATGACGTGAAAAAAGTGGCAATATTGAGCTGAACTGTAGCTGCTGAAGACAGGTTTAAAGAAAAGAGAGACAGATGATCAATACTCGGCGCAAACGGTCTTTTAAGAAAAAAATAACAAGACGTGATGGCGTCATTAAGAAAATTTTTAATTGGATATGTGGGTGTTTTATTACATCATTTGAAAGGTCTGTTAAATGTCTATTCAATAATATCAATAGATCACGGTAACTGATTGTTGTAATTCTCTTTAGTCTCTCACCGCAATAAGAATTATTAAATACAAGCTAATCTAAGAAAGTGTTTACCCTCAGGGGCCTCGGCTAAAATACGGTAAAAAAATTCGTCCCCATTTAATCGTCGCCTTATCCAAACTGAATTCCGAGACTCCATGCTTAACATCCGAAAAGTGGGCAAATTAACTCCACACATATTCGTTCACATGAAAATTCGTCGTTTCACCCTCACATTAATTTGCTGTCAGACTATTTTCACCGAAATATTTGCTCAATAAAACCGCCATTGAGATTTTTCGAACCGGAAGATGCGTTCATGAAACTTCGTCCTCGGAATATTTATCGTTAGGAAAACTTCCAATTCACAATCATTTCTCCCACGTTCAGGAAAAAAACCGTTTCACGTTCAAGTTAAATGTCTAAAAAATGCCTCATTTAAATCATAAACGGTTTTCCGTGAGGAATTTTCCGGGGCCGATTTTTGCGAGGATAATTTCTTTGGGCACAAATGCAACCTTTTATTGGGTATATTTTATGGGTATATTATTTTATACTTGCGGATTTTTTATTCCCCTAAGGACTTCTAAAAACCTTCCACTGCACAAATGACATCCTAGCCAGGAGGTTACCAAAAAGTGTCTTTGCGATTATCACTAAAATCGGCATGTAAATTTTACATATTTCGATCTTGAGTGGCTATACGGCGTTTGCTTAAAAAGCTTTTATGAAAAAACTCCATTACCTATACTGTTTTTACAATAAGCAGTTTTTTACTCAATTCGTTTCTGGACATAGCATAGCATGTATTTTTAAATTTATAGTTTCCCGGGTCGGCCAATACATTTCGTGTGATTACTTGACCCACGACTTTTATATCGGCTGTGTAAACTTTTGCTTTGACAGTAATTCATTTCGGGATCGAAGTGTTCTTCATCCAATGTGACTGGAACGAAATCCCTAATTAAATGGATATCTATATCGAGTCTTGAAATGCCGACTTGTTTATCGAGTTTAATGAGATATTTTCTAAACAGCTTAGAGGTTACTCCTTCAAATTTATTTGATGTGGCTGTGCAAACAAATCTAATCTAAAGTGTGGTTCGAATTAAGCCCGTCACTGTGAAAAGCGGAAAAAGAAACAACATTCTGAATTAGTTGATATTTAGAGCATGATGCTAAAACAACACACGGCAGATAAAGCTCTCGCAACGTCGAACTCTACTTTTTAAAGCGGATCTCTCGTAATTAGAGAATTTTGGATTAAAGGTGGTTGCAAATATGTCCACGGAAGAAGTAAAACCTGTTATTCATTACATTTCCAAAAGAAAACGATTGAGTGGAGACTTCTCCTTGACCAAAAATTCTAACGAGATTGAAGGCATAGCTGACCAACTTGGGTACTTTGCTGGAAACGGTTGTAGCAATCAAATTGAGAACACGCGATTTCCTCATTACGTAAATTTTGCGGTAAAGCCATTTTTTTTCGTACTAATTTACATGCCTAGAAGTGTGAAATAAATCGTTGATTTAATAAATAGAACAGCGCCTCTGATCTAACATTTCAGCGTATATATAAAATGGCATTCCATTATGTAAGTGGATGCTGCTTTTAAGCACGCGCACGTTGAAACCTGAAATAAATTAGTTGCGACTCTTGAAGCTGTAACTTTCTGAAATTTACAGTTCCGACCAGGGGTGGACTGGGTACTTACGGGCCAGGTGGAATTGCATAGGGTACGGGCCATTAACGTATTAGTGTAGTAATGAAGGTGGCGGGGGAGGGGGGGTAGCTCTGAGGTGCACCACAAAAAACATTTTAAAGTACTCCTTTCTAGAAAATCAATTACCATACTGTTTTCTGCAGCTGATAATTAAAAGTAACAAAATATACAATCCACACGAGGTGCGTCGCCTAATGTTTTCCCCGGGAAATTTTGGTGTAGTCGATTTTTGGTAAGAAAGCCTTTTTTTTGAGCCCCGAAAAAAAAATTGTCTCAGATCGACCCGAAAATTTTTCTTATAGAATGTGGCCTGTAGAATCCATAATTTCAAACAGTTCCAAGATTGGGCTACTATTTCAAAAGTTACAGCCCTTTGAAATTTCTTTCGAAATTGGTTTCTAGTCTATAACTTTTGATTGAGAAGTCTGATCGAAAAAGTACGAATTGTTTTGGATTCTACGCACCAAAATTAATAAGAACAAGTGTTTTCCCGAGAAATTTTGGTGCAGTCGATTTTTGGTAAAAAAGGAAGGTTATACACTGCCTTTTTTTGAGGCCCGAAAAAAAAATGTCTCAGATCGACCCGGAAAAAAAATTTTCTTATAGAATGTGGCCTGTAGAATCCATAATTTCAAACAGTTCCAAGATTGGGCTACTAGTTCAAAAGTTACAGCCCTTTGAATTTTTTTTCGAAATTGGTTTCTAGTCTATAACTTTTGATTGAGAAGTCTGATCGAATTGATTTGGATTCTACGCACCCAAATTAATAAGAAAAAGTGTTTTCCCGAGAAATTTTGGTGTAGTTGAATTTTGGTAAAGGTAAAGGAAGGTTATACACTTCCGACCAATTTAACATTGTATGTATATACGCATACGTGATGCTATTGTCGATTTTTGCCCATCGACTTAAGTTACAAGTTTTGGTCATGTTTGTTTGGAAAAATCGTACCAAAACGATTAGGGCATCTGATATTTATTCAATGTAACTTATTCCACAAATATTGATGTTTTAGTTAGTTTCGCACTAACCTTTAATTTTAGTAAAAATCACGCTCTATTATTCAAAATTCTGACTATTAAGGGCGTGCCTGTAACTAGTATATGTTCATATGCGTGTTGAGTATAAATTATGCGTCGATATCTACAGGTGCGTGAAGTTAGCACGGCATTGGAACTGCAAACGAAAATGTTTGTAACAATCTGGTGTGCTTCGTTTGTACTTTTAAAGCAAGCAACCCACTTTCGGAGATCTAGAGTTTTGCCTTCGGTCATATGAATGCAACCCAGTTGTCTATTCCTATAGAACGACTAAACACTTTGGTGCATTGAAACACGCACACATTCAAATATAAGTGAGAGCGCTTTTAATTTCGTGTTTCTGGTCGTCTGTCCTTTTGCGTAATAGAACTATACGGACCAATACAATCAGTGGTTGGGAGGTACTCATTAAAAAGTTAAGCTTTTGCAATTTCGAAACTGCGAAATTTGACATGAAGTCCTCTGTATAAACCGTTGTCATACATATGAAGTCCTTTATTTAATGAAATCCAGAAAATAATATAGGACCGTTTAGTTTGCTTTATAAAAGACAATTTATTTACTGAAAGAGTATACTTTCCAAAAATTTCGAAAAAATGTATCAAATGAAGTCCATACTTTACGTAGATTAAAAAAATGAAGTTAGAGTGTACCATTTAAAATACTTCCAGTAAAAGTGAAGGATGTACTTAAACAGATTTTTAGCCTGATATTTCACCACCAGGTTAACCTCAAATAGTGAGGTTGAACATTCACGTATATTTTATTTATTTATTTTATTTATTCATGTCTAAATATCCTAAATACTTGTTCAGAATGTTTTTGAGCATTTAAACGTGGTCTGAATCCCCTCAAACATAGCACAGCATTTAATACACATGTCCACCTAACTTTTTGAATTTCGGTGAATTTTCTTTTATTACCAACCAACCAACCAATTTTATTCTTAAGTGTTTAATCGTATTCTAGGCCCCCGAAATCAGGAATAGACACCTGGATCGCATATACATATGACCGAAAGCAGAAAAACACTTCACCTTCCTAGCCCCGAGTGAGAATTCACCACAGCTTGAACTTTTTTGTTTGTATTTTTTGATATAGTCGTTTTATCTTGCTTAAGGTTCGTTACATTGTTTTTTGTAGTGAGTCGAAAACAGTTTATGGAATTTCAGATTTACTTCAAAATTTGCAGTGATGCGCTAACGGGGTGAGAACTCACCCCACGTGGTATTAGGTGCGAAGTGTAGCTACCGGATACTGTTTGGTCAAGTTTTCAAATATCTTTTTCTATGATTTCTTTCTATAAGTAACCAAACGTTACGTTACTTTATTTTTGAGATTTCTCAGTCCGGTATTTAGCATATTGTTTGAAAAGGTCGAGAATTTCTCAAAGCTAATTTGGTGTTTTGTTTTGGAAGAAAGTAATCATTAGGGATTCACATATTTGCAGACTTGCCCTGTGCGTTTGTTAGATATAAATTGAATCAAGTCATCCAAAAGGCGATTTGGAAATTTTAATTGATACCTATAAGTTACAAAAGTTCTTATGATACTATTCACTGTCAAATGGGATAATTAGTATCATTGAGCTTACAAAAATGTGGGGAGGCATTGTGTAAGTGCTTGAAGAGGTATAAATCGCTATGTAAAGTGTGTAAAATGTTCGTGTAGCTATAACCTACTTAATGTAGGTAACTACTGTTCTTTAGTAATAGATTTTATAAATTCGTGTTTTATTAAACTGCCCAAAAGAGATATGCTGTATCAAATATGGCAAACCAACAAAAATCCGTTCATAGTTTCCCTCTCAATAAAATTTAGAATCGGAAAAATTTTAAAAAAAGTTGTGGTCAGAAATCACCCCACGCGGCATCAGGAGTATTGAAAATCACCCGAGGCCAGGGAGGTTAAATTGGGTGCTATTTTGGACACCATCTCGAATAACTCGGTTCCGGTTGGAATTTCGAGTTGGCAAATGGCATTTTCAGATTCAGCGGGGTCGAATTAGGGGGTAACGGCACCTAACGGCTACATGAAATGCTTCTTGCATTTTGTTTTATTGCTTGATTTTACTCTACGATTTCAGTTACCTGATGATGACATGGTTATGTCGAAACATGTAGTATATGTTAAATTTTAAGAATATTAAAGAATATATGGGAAAGGTATAAATATTTTCTCATATCGATTATAATCATAGAGCACAAGAGAATAGACCGAGAGCCCGCGTAGAAAATACATCGTCATGGGTACAAAAGGTTTGATGTAACCAAACAGTAGAATGTCACCGTGCGATTCCAAAATCGCCCGTCTGCCGGCCGGCGGCGGTCAACTTAGCGCGGGGGCGAATTTTGAAAACTGTTCCAAATCACATAATACATCGTCATTGGTACACGTATGATTTTTGGCAATCTGATCCGGAAATATGTACCCAATTCGTAGTTGCAACGGCAGACGTTGTATCTGGGCAACTTTTCCGAGCAGACGCGATTAAAAACATTAAAAAATTATTAAATACCTCGTCATAAGGAACACGCTCGAATTATAGCTTAAAATAAAGCTCTTTGAATGTAGAATTTGGGAAAACTAACGAAAACGCGGCAGACGGTCGTATAACTATAGCAGACGCCTTTGAAATTTATAACTCGATCTGCGTTTAACGCATTACTCCCCGTGCGATAAAGCGAGAGCGCTGTCACACAAGCACGCTCTGTCGTATAGGTACTTGTAAAAACGGAACTACAGCTGAAAGTAGGTAAAATGTAGGCATGCCACAAATAATGGGATTTATGAAATTTTCTCAACTGTCACAAAACATGACCAAAAATATGAAAACATATATTTCTACACTAGGTATACAATATGTAGGTAAATGCAGTATTAATATGTAAATAACGACTAACACAAGCTACAAAACGTTATATAAAAAAGTGTTTGGAAATTGGAATGCAAATATAGAATATAGAAAACGAATCTCATCACCAAAACTAACAACAAAACAACAAAAAAGAAGAAAATTCATATCTGGGATAGGTATTCTGAAAGATAAATATAGTTCTTATTAATACTATAATACACATGTATTTGGGAATACTTACATCATATTATCGGCTTCACTCGTCTTTATCACTGGAGGATATATACAATCTTTCATCTTCCGGTATATATTCGCCATCGGATGTGTCATTAGTTATGCATATTTCTTCCAGAGTTGAAGGCGTTTGTGGACCTACAAACCACTGAGGATACAATTTGTCATCGAGCAGCACCCAGCCGTGTTCTGTAGGATTGTAGAAACTGATATTCGCGTTGCACTGCACCACAGAGCACGATGACACAGATTTGAGTTAACACGTTCTATTTACAGGCAAAAACATCTCTGCAAGAGGCAGATAGACTGCCATCAAAACTTTGAGACTGGTCTAATGGACTTAGATGTTCTGTTTTAGGTTTTGTAATCGAATTTAATAATGTTTGTTCTCAAATTCTTAGGCGCTTCATTATATTTCGTAATTGCGGTTTTGATTATACATTTGCATAAGAAATGTTCAATGCCGCTTATTGTTCACTGGTTCAGTTCGGTGGCATGTATTTAAATTGATCTCTTCTTTTCCCTTTTTTTGT
>NW_022170509.1:2755184-2977418 GCF_008802855.1 Photinus pyralis | reverse complement strand
TGCACAAAGCTAATTTTATTTCCGTCGTCACCGCAACAAGTGCTTGCCGCAACCCTTCTCGCATTTCCATCCATAAACTTTTATGAAATATAGTCCTACATTCATACTGCACGGTAAAGGAAATTAGGGTAGGTTTTATTTTCGAAGTTTCTAAATGAATTAGAAAGTTATGATTGATTTCATTTCGATCCAAAATCAACGACAATTAATTTTAATTGCGCTTTCGGGTTACATGTTACTCAATCATGTAATCTGTTTAAAATAAAGAGGGTTGTCAAAGGAACAACTTATTACGTACAAACCAAAGTTTGTATTTAGTTCAGTTGTCAATCATTTATCTGTTTCGGGTTGAACTTTGTAACTCTGTTCATCAATCAGGACTCCCTGGACTATATTTTACAAACTCTTCTCATATAAGTAAGTTCGTCTTTATAGCTTTTAGACGACTTTCGTACGTCAGCCCTGATTTGTCGAATGTTCAAATGGGTGTGGGGTGAAAAGGCATTGAAAATGAAATGAGTATTTTTATCGGCGCTACTTTCAAATATTACGCTGCTTATAGGTGGTACAAGAAAGGTAAAATAAGTTTTATAAATGATGGAGCATACGGAGAACGACTTTGAGTAATTTGCCCCAATCAAACCGAATAGTAAATCGTCTCGTGTTCGAGGTACGCTTCTTGTTTATGGAAATGAAATGCTCAAGAGATACAGACCTACCTTTCCTAGGACCATATTTATGTATGCGCTTACTTTCAGCATAGCAAAGTAAGCTCTTTTTACTGGAAAAAGTGGGTTGAAGGTTGCCTTTGAAACTTTATTTATGAAACACTAAGTACGTACTTGATAGAATTGTTATTCTCAATATATAGGTATAAAATGTATTTGAGGCATGTGGTTTTATTTATCTCCTTTCATTCATATATGTACAGTGTGTCCCAGATCGAGTGGGATTGCATGGGTAACTTTGTTATTATTAAAGATAGAGATTTGGTTAAATGGGCAATGTTTTGCAGTTTTAGATGCTTATTTAAAATTTCCTTTTGGAAATTCAAAATGTCGCATAGGTTCGACGTAAATTAAAAAAAACTAAAATTAGTCATTTCCTTAAATGTCTTATATCATCGAAAGTATAGGAGATATAAAAAAAAAGTTTTATATAAAAGTGGCTGCCTTTGATACGCTTAATTTAGAATTGATGTCAAAAACAAATTCAAGATGGCTACTTTTGAGGAACATTTACCAACTTCCTAAAGTTAAATAGGCGCTATATCGGATTTTTAGATTATTTGATAGATTTTTTAATTCTCTTTTCAACGAGCCATCATAACATAAGATTGAAAATAAGATACCAGTTATATCAACGGTTTTTATATTTTAATCAAGTAGGCTGTGATGAATTAAAAAAAAACAAAACAAAATCTATTCGAGCCAACAAAACAAAGGAAATAATTAGAGAGGGGGTTTGGGCATTACAACTCCCTCCAAAATTTTATATAAGTAGGCCTAGAAAAATTTTGATTTTTATAACATCACTTATTGACTATCTTATTATCCATACTTACATACCTACAAATGGTGGTATAACTACAAACTATCCCCTCGAAAAAATGTCATGCCATTATCCAGTTAAACACATTTCAAGACACTTTGCTTTATTTTACACAATGTATTACCATTGATGCATTGTCCCAGGTCACATTTTGTAGGTGGTTTATCCGCAAGAATATCGAAACTAACAGTTTTACCAGTCCGAGTATATGGACAGATGAATCTTATTTTTCTAACTGCGAAGTGTTCAAATCGACATTATGAACACTACTCGTCACAGGAAAACCTACATGTTGTAGTTTCACGCCAAAATTAATATTTTAATATTTTTTTAAATTAATGTATTTTAGGGCATAATGGGAAGTCATGTAACTGCACCGGTAATCTTCGATGGATCTTTAACTGCTCATATGATTTACAAATTCTCCAATAAACTTCCTTAAAGGATTTTTCTCGACAACGTATGTTTCGAAGGAAGGGTTAGTTTATGCTACCTACCTACCAACTAACTGGCTGCTCAGGTCACAATTCACGAATTATGTACAGTACATTAAATTATAAAAGTAAGTACTTAATTAAAAAATAAAAGTAAAGTGGAAGTAGCTACCACTACAATAATAATAATAATCATCAATGGCAACACGTTGCCTAAACTAAACTGTCTTGAAAGGCCACATCTGGTGTAATTATTTTCATTGTTTTGTTGCTCAAATAGATTTTGTTTTGTTTTTTTTATTCGTCATCTAAAAAATATAAAAACCGTTAATATTGGTTCTATAATCTTATGTTATAATAGCTTATTTAGAAATCTTCAAGTAATCTAAAAATCCAATATGGCGCCCATTTAACTTTAGAAGTTGGTATGTTCCTCAAGTGGCCATCTTGAATTTTTTTTGACATCAATTCTAAATTAAGGAAAAGACAGTGATGATATAAGACATTCAATTTTTTAGATTTTTTGAATTTACGTCGAACCTATGCGACATTTTGAATGTCCATAAGAAAATTTTAAATAAGCATTCAAAACTGCAAAACATTGCCCATTTAACCAATTTTCTATCTTTAATAATAACAAAGTTACCCATGCAATCCCACGCGATTTGGGACACACTGTATATTTAAATATGGATTCATTTGAGTGCTGCAAACTATTCGCATAGGAATAAAATACAAAGTCCAAGGAATTTGCAAAAACGATTTCCATATTAACTACTACGCACAACACTTTTTTATTAACAAAATTCCCAAATAAAAAAGCATAACATTTTTGTGTAAAATTGTATTGTTTAAAGAAATATGACTTTTTGCAAATTTGACTTTTCAAGTATACCTTGTTATGGTTGCTGGTCTTGCATTGCTCTTGCCCCATACATTGCTACAAGAAAATACCTTGTTCTGAAACTACTTTAGAAACGCCTACTTTCGTCTCTCAAAAGGGCGAAGAAAATGTGAGGAAAGTAAGAAACAATTATGCTACGTTACTCTTAATAATGACATTTAAAATAAACGTATCTAGACTGCTGTGTGAATCTTCATTATTGCATACGATAGTTTTTCAATTTTGATTCTGGTTTCATAAAAAATGGTGTGTAAAACTTGTATAAATAACTATTTCGAGCCTTAACGCAGTAAACAACCCCTACAAGTTGAAATAGCATAATAGATCAAGTAACAAACAATTCGATGGAAGCGATTTTCTTCGCTACATTTGAGGCCATACGTTTTTTTTACATTATTTTTTATTCGTGTTGCTTGCCCAGTCTTCCAAAGTGAAATCGTAAACAGATACCGTTATAAAATTGAAGATTGAGCTTTCGCATATAACTGCCTACTCCATTACCTAAAGTTTATTGGTAGATGCATGTGTGCAAATTTGGATTGGAATAAACTATTTGGTGTAATGAGGTCATATGTTTTGAATAACCTAATAACCTGTTTTTACTATGCATTTTGAATTTTAATTTACAGAAATAGTACATCGAAGAATTCCCCTCCTGAAAATCGTATGCAATTTTTCATATCTTGTTATGACTTCTCCAGGAATGAAAACTGCAACTGTTTGATACGAGTATATAAAATAAAATACCTTATACCCCGTATGCATACTTACTTCTATTACAATTATACTTCCAAACTAAGTAGATGTCTCATTAGTGCGTTTTGAAAACTCGTTAATTTTTGCATTTGACAGTGATTAAAAACTTGATTGAATATCGGTAATGCAACGCTGTTTCATAAACATCCGGATGTAAATTAAAATGCGATCTTCGCCTGTTGCAGACTAGGTCGTGCTTGCAATATGTAATTAATTAAATATAAAAGTTTCGTTGAAATTTCACCAACATTTCCATTCACAGTTTTAAACAACACGATTGGAGAGCAAGCTGTGACAGTACAGCTTTTGCTTATAAATTATATTTTTGTCCTCTGTTTCGGAATGAAACTCTAGGCACGTTTTAATCAAATTTAATTTGTCGGCTTACTGTTCGTCTGTTCGCTTTGACTGTTTAATCATAGTGATTTTTTTTCGGATCTGTATTATTAATTTTCGGAAATTTCAAAATTTAAATGAAGTTTCTCATTACCACGCAGTTGTATATTAATAATCTTTAGTTGCTGAACTTTTCATGTAATTTATACATTCGCTTCATGCATTTATTATTTCCATCCAATAGCAAGGATTCCTGTACCATTCAAGAGAATATTATATCAGAAGTTTAAAGTCATACTGAGTAAACTTAACAAAACTTGACGCAGAAAACCGTTCCGTTGCTAACAAGAAAAAGAGTAAAATGGGTAATCAAGAAAGCAAACTCGTTGGAATTCTCTGGCCGAAACTATCGGTTTTCGGTTCTCTTCCGAAAAGTCACTGGCAATCCATTTGTGCCGGCTGCGACATGAGCATGACAATCTGTACTCAATATTAGAGATAACCCCTGAGAAACCTACCTAGCATAAAAATCTCTGAAAAGATAATAATAATCAGAAGTCTAACAAATATTTCATGGAGCTAGGACCGATTCAGTTTGTTACGTTATTATAAAGCCGTTGTATGCTCCATTTTGGACTACGGGTGTATGTACGGTATATTCACCACCGCGCTCCAGCCATCTCAGACGTCTAGATAAGATACACGCGAGTAGACTCAGAATGACGATAGAGTAAAATATAATGTTATATTTTACTCTATTCATAACGTTTATCAAAAATGGAGACGTACATCGACGATAGAGGCCTTTGGCACAAGTTCATTAGAGTCAATTTACAATGATTCAGGAGTTCGAGCTTTTATATACCGTCGAAATAAACTACTCCTTCATTAATTTATATTATTATATTATGTTATATTATATTATAAAGCAACCCCGAAACTACCCTCTAAAAGTAATTTTCATTCTGGTTTTAAACTTACACAATTTTCTAGAAAATTCACACTTACACGCCTAGCAATGGTTGATTAGGGGGTTGTAACTTTTGCAGCGGACCGAATATTTTTGTTTCTTTGGTCGATTATGTTTAATTGATTTCTAAGCAACCCCGAAACCGCCCCCTAAAGATAAATTTCATTCTAATCTTAAACTTACATATTTTTTTAGGAAATGTACACTTACGTGCCTAGCAATCGTTGATTAGGGGGGTTGTAACTTTTGCAGCGGACCGAATATTTTTGTTTCTTTGGTCGATTATGTTTAATTGATTTCTAAGCAACCCCGAAACCGCCCCCTAAAGATAAATTTCATTCTAATCTTAAACTTACATATTTTTTTAGGAAATGTACACTTACGTGCCTAGCAATCGTTGATTAGGGGGGTTGTAACTTTTGCAGCGGACCGAATATTTTTGTTTCTTTGGTCGATTATGTTTAATTGATTTCTAAGCAACCCCGAAACCGCCCCCTAAAGATAAATTTCATTCTAATCTTAAACTTACATATTTTTTTAGGAAATGTACACTTACGTGCCTAGCAATCGTTGATTAGGGGGGTTGTAACTTTTGCAGCGGACCGAATATTTTTGTTTCTTTGGTCGATTATGTTTAATTGATTTCTAAGCAACCCCGAAACCGCCCTCTAAAGATAAATTTCATTCTAATCTTAAACTTACGTATTTTTTTAGGAAATCTACACTTACATGCCTAGCAATCGTTGATTAGGGGGGTTGTAACTTTTGCAGCGGACCGAATATTTCTGTTTCTTTGGTCGATTATGTTTAATTGATTTCTAAGCAACCCCGAAACCGCCCTCTAAAGATAAATTTCATTCTAATCTTAAACTTACGTATTTTTTTAGGAAATCTACACTTACATGCCTAGCAATCGTTGATTAGGGGGGTTGTAACTTTTGCAACGGACCGAATATTTTTGTTTCTTTGCTCGATTATATTTAATTGATTTCTAAGCAACCCCGAAACCGCCCTCTAAAGATAAATTTCATTCTAGTCTTAAACTTACGTATTTTTTTAGGAAATCTACACTTACATGCCTAGCAATCGTTGATTAGGGGGGTTGTAACTTTTGCAACGGACCGAATATTTCTGTTTCTTTGGTCGATTATGTTTAATTGATTTCTAAGCAACCCCGAAACCGCCCTCTAAAGATAAGTTTCATTCTAATCTTAAACTTACATATTTTTTTAGGAAATCCACACTTACGTGCCTTGCAATCGTTGATTAGGGGGGTTATAACTTTTGCAGCGGACCGAATATTTTTGTTTCTTTGGTCGATTATGTTTAATTGATTTCTAAGCAACTCCGAAACCGCCCTCTAAAGATAAATTTCATTCTAGTCATAAACGTACGTATTTTTTTAGGAAATCTACACTTACACGCCTAGCAATCGTTGATTAGGGGGGTTGTAACTTTTGCAGCGGACCGAATATTTTTGTTTCTTTGGTTGATTATATTTAATTGATTTCTGAGCAACCCCGAAACTACCCTCTAAAAGTAAATTTGATTCTCCTTTTAAATTTACAACCACCCTCTAAAAATAAATATCATTCTAGTTTTAAACTTACGTAAATTTTTAGAAAATTCACACTTGCATGCATTGCAATCGTTGATTATAGGGGTTGTAACTTTTGTAGCTGTCCAAATGTTTTTGTTTCTTTGATTGATTATGTTTAAATGATCTATAACCAACGCTCTCTAAAAATAAACTTCATTCTAATCTTCAACTTATGTACTCTTTTTAGAAAATTCGCACTTACAAGCCTAGTAATTGGTGTTTTGGGGGAAGGGGGGGTGTAACTTTTGCAGCAGACCGAATATTTTTGTTTCTTTGTTCAATTATGTTTATATGATCTACAAGCAACCCCGAAACTGCCTTCTAAAAATAATTTTCATTCTGGTTTTAAACTTACGTAATGTTCGTATGACGTGAAAAAAGTGGCAATATTGAGCTGAACTGTAGCTGCTGAAGACAGGTTTAAAGAAAAGAGAGACAGATGATCAATACTCGGCGCAAACGGTCTTTTAAGAAAAAAATAACAAGACGTGATGGCGTCATTAAGAAAATTTTTAATTGGATATGTGGGTGTTTTATTACATCATTTGAAAGGTCTGTTAAATGTCTATTCAATAATATCAATAGATCACGGTAACTGATTGTTGTAATTCTCTTTAGTCTCTCACCGCAATAAGAATTATTAAATACAAGCTAATCTAAGAAAGTGTTTACCCTCAGGGGCCTCGGCTAAAATACGGTAAAAAAATTCGTCCCCATTTAATCGTCGCCTTATCCAAACTGAATTCCGAGACTCCATGCTTAACATCCGAAAAGTGGGCAAATTAACTCCACACATATTCGTTCACATGAAAATTCGTCGTTTCACCCTCACATTAATTTGCTGTCAGACTATTTTCACCGAAATATTTGCTCAATAAAACCGCCATTGAGATTTTTCGAACCGGAAGATGCGTTCATGAAACTTCGTCCTCGGAATATTTATCGTTAGGAAAACTTCCAATTCACAATCATTTCTCCCACGTTCAGGAAAAAAACCGTTTCACGTTCAAGTTAAATGTCTAAAAAATGCCTCATTTAAATCATAAACGGTTTTCCGTGAGGAATTTTCCGGGGCCGATTTTTGCGAGGATAATTTCTTTGGGCACAAATGCAACCTTTTATTGGGTATATTTTATGGGTATATTATTTTATACTTGCGGATTTTTTATTCCCCTAAGGACTTCTAAAAACCTTCCACTGCACAAATGACATCCTAGCCAGGAGGTTACCAAAAAGTGTCTTTGCGATTATCACTAAAATCGGCATGTAAATTTTACATATTTCGATCTTGAGTGGCTATACGGCGTTTGCTTAAAAAGCTTTTATGAAAAAACTCCATTACCTATACTGTTTTTACAATAAGCAGTTTTTTACTCAATTCGTTTCTGGACATAGCATAGCATGTATTTTTAAATTTATAGTTTCCCGGGTCGGCCAATACATTTCGTGTGATTACTTGACCCACGACTTTTATATCGGCTGTGTAAACTTTTGCTTTGACAGTAATTCATTTCGGGATCGAAGTGTTCTTCATCCAATGTGACTGGAACGAAATCCCTAATTAAATGGATATCTATATCGAGTCTTGAAATGCCGACTTGTTTATCGAGTTTAATGAGATATTTTCTAAACAGCTTAGAGGTTACTCCTTCAAATTTATTTGATGTGGCTGTGCAAACAAATCTAATCTAAAGTGTGGTTCGAATTAAGCCCGTCACTGTGAAAAGCGGAAAAAGAAACAACATTCTGAATTAGTTGATATTTAGAGCATGATGCTAAAACAACACACGGCAGATAAAGCTCTCGCAACGTCGAACTCTACTTTTTAAAGCGGATCTCTCGTAATTAGAGAATTTTGGATTAAAGGTGGTTGCAAATATGTCCACGGAAGAAGTAAAACCTGTTATTCATTACATTTCCAAAAGAAAACGATTGAGTGGAGACTTCTCCTTGACCAAAAATTCTAACGAGATTGAAGGCATAGCTGACCAACTTGGGTACTTTGCTGGAAACGGTTGTAGCAATCAAATTGAGAACACGCGATTTCCTCATTACGTAAATTTTGCGGTAAAGCCATTTTTTTTCGTACTAATTTACATGCCTAGAAGTGTGAAATAAATCGTTGATTTAATAAATAGAACAGCGCCTCTGATCTAACATTTCAGCGTATATATAAAATGGCATTCCATTATGTAAGTGGATGCTGCTTTTAAGCACGCGCACGTTGAAACCTGAAATAAATTAGTTGCGACTCTTGAAGCTGTAACTTTCTGAAATTTACAGTTCCGACCAGGGGTGGACTGGGTACTTACGGGCCAGGTGGAATTGCATAGGGTACGGGCCATTAACGTATTAGTGTAGTAATGAAGGTGGCGGGGGGGGGGGGGGGGGGGGAGCTCTGAACCACAAAAAACATTTTAAAGTACTCCTTTCTAGAAAATCAATTACCATACTGTTTCTGCAGATGATAATTAAAAGTAACAAAATATACAATCCACACGAGGTGCGTCGCCTAATGTTTTCCCGGGAAATTTTGGTGTAGTCGATTTTTGGTAAAAAAGCCTTTTTTTGAGCCCCGAAAAAAAAATTGTCTCAGATCGACCCGGAAAAATTTTTTTCTTATAGAATGTGGCCTGTAGAATCCATAATTTCAAACAGTTCCAAGATTTGGCTACTAGTTCAAAAGTTACAGCCCTTTGAATTTTTTTTCGAAATTGGTTTCTAGTCTATAACTTTTGATTGAGAAGTCTGATCGAATTGATTTGGATTCTACGCACCCAAATTAATAAGAAAAAGTGTTTTCCCGAGAAATTTTGGTGTAGTTGAATTTTGGTAAAGGTAAAGGAAGGTTATACACTTCCGACCAATTTAACATTGTATGTATATACGCATACGTGATGCTATTGTCGATTTTTGCCCATCGACTTAAGTTACAAGTTTTGGTCATGTTTGTTTGGAAAAATCGTACCAAAACGATTAGGGCATCTGATATTTATTCAATGTAACTTATTCCACAAATATTGATGTTTTAGTTAGTTTCGCACTAACCTTTAATTTTAGTAAAAATCACGCTCTATTATTCAAAATTCTGACTATTAAGGGCGTGCCTGTAACTAGTATATGTTCATATGCGTGTTGAGTATAAATTATGCGTCGATATCTACAGGTGCGTGAAGTTAGCACGGCATTGGAACTGCAAACGAAAATGTTTGTAACAATCTGGTGTGCTTCGTTTGTACTTTTAAAGCAAGCAACCCACTTTCGGAGATCTAGAGTTTTGCCTTCGGTCATATGAATGCAACCCAGTTGTCTATTCCTATAGAACGACTAAACACTTTGGTGCATTGAAACACGCACACATTCAAATATAAGTGAGAGCGCTTTTAATTTCGTGTTTCTGGTCGTCTGTCCTTTTGCGTAATAGAACTATACGGACCAATACAATCAGTGGTTGGGAGGTACTCATTAAAAAGTTAAGCTTTTGCAATTTCGAAACTGCGAAATTTGACATGAAGTCCTCTGTATAAACCGTTGTCATACATATGAAGTCCTTTATTTAATGAAATCCAGAAAATAATATAGGACCGTTTAGTTTGCTTTATAAAAGACAATTTATTTACTGAAAGAGTATACTTTCCAAAAATTTCGAAAAAATGTATCAAATGAAGTCCATACTTTACGTAGATTAAAAAAATGAAGTTAGAGTGTACCATTTAAAATACTTCCAGTAAAAGTGAAGGATGTACTTAAACAGATTTTTAGCCTGATATTTCACCACCAGGTTAACCTCAAATAGTGAGGTTGAACATTCACGTATATTTTATTTATTTATTTTATTTATTCATGTCTAAATATCCTAAATACTTGTTCAGAATGTTTTTGAGCATTTAAACGTGGTCTGAATCCCCTCAAACATAGCACAGCATTTAATACACATGTCCACCTAACTTTTTGAATTTCGGTGAATTTTCTTTTATTACCAACCAACCAACCAATTTTATTCTTAAGTGTTTAATCGTATTCTAGGCCCCCGAAATCAGGAATAGACACCTGGATCGCATATACATATGACCGAAAGCAGAAAAACACTTCACCTTCCTAGCCCCGAGTGAGAATTCACCACAGCTTGAACTTTTTTGTTTGTATTTTTTGATATAGTCGTTTTATCTTGCTTAAGGTTCGTTACATTGTTTTTTGTAGTGAGTCGAAAACAGTTTATGGAATTTCAGATTTACTTCAAAATTTGCAGTGATGCGCTAACGGGGTGAGAACTCACCCCACGTGGTATTAGGTGCGAAGTGTAGCTACCGGATACTGTTTGGTCAAGTTTTCAAATATCTTTTTCTATGATTTCTTTCTATAAGTAACCAAACGTTACGTTACTTTATTTTTGAGATTTCTCAGTCCGGTATTTAGCATATTGTTTGAAAAGGTCGAGAATTTCTCAAAGCTAATTTGGTGTTTTGTTTTGGAAGAAAGTAATCATTAGGGATTCACATATTTGCAGACTTGCCCTGTGCGTTTGTTAGATATAAATTGAATCAAGTCATCCAAAAGGCGATTTGGAAATTTTAATTGATACCTATAAGTTACAAAAGTTCTTATGATACTATTCACTGTCAAATGGGATAATTAGTATCATTGAGCTTACAAAAATGTGGGGAGGCATTGTGTAAGTGCTTGAAGAGGTATAAATCGCTATGTAAAGTGTGTAAAATGTTCGTGTAGCTATAACCTACTTAATGTAGGTAACTACTGTTCTTTAGTAATAGATTTTATAAATTCGTGTTTTATTAAACTGCCCAAAAGAGATATGCTGTATCAAATATGGCAAACCAACAAAAATCCGTTCATAGTTTCCCTCTCAATAAAATTTAGAATCGGAAAAATTTTAAAAAAAGTTGTGGTCAGAAATCACCCCACGCGGCATCAGGAGTATTGAAAATCACCCGAGGCCAGGGAGGTTAAATTGGGTGCTATTTTGGACACCATCTCGAATAACTCGGTTCCGGTTGGAATTTCGAGTTGGCAAATGGCATTTTCAGATTCAGCGGGGTCGAATTAGGGGGTAACGGCACCTAACGGCTACATGAAATGCTTCTTGCATTTTGTTTTATTGCTTGATTTTACTCTACGATTTCAGTTACCTGATGATGACATGGTTATGTCGAAACATGTAGTATATGTTAAATTTTAAGAATATTAAAGAATATATGGGAAAGGTATAAATATTTTCTCATATCGATTATAATCATAGAGCACAAGAGAACGATAGGATACTGTAAATGCATCCTCTTGAATTATTTGAAAACGGTCACGTTTCTAGGTAAAGTAAATATTAGCCTATATTTAAATCCACGAGCAAGTCTGCGTTTATTGTATGCTACAACTCTAATCTCTATACATTCTATAAATGTGGTTATTTAGAGAGGCTCATGCTAATGCTATACATAGTCAAGTTTTAGCAAAGCTGTACACAATTCCGCAATCGTTAGGATGGACGTCCATCGTAACAGTAACAGTACACAATTTTTTCACTCTGCGTCGTTTCTATTTAAAAAGACGTATTTCATCTACTACTATTAACACACCGACATCAATGTTTCAATATCATTTAGAAGAAAAACGGCGTGGTTGCTAAAAATGCATATAAAGGTAAGGATCACTGAAAGATTTTGATAACTCCTTATTATGTTGTCATGTACGTCCAGTGAAATAATCTAAAAATTTAAGATATAAAATGGACTTCCAACCTCACGCCTGACTCGTCACTAGCATAATTCTAGTTTCTTTCGTTACTAAATACAGGCATAGAGGATAGTGCGATTTGTTACGCTTTCCTTTAATGCCAAGACCTCTAAGATACAACGCCAAAAGACCCCATTTCATTCGAACTTAATCCAACAAGTATTTTATTGAATTTTAGTATCAGGAAAACAAATTTATGCAAACAATATGTTTTGAAGTCGAGGTTTATGTGTGTAAATGTGACATTTATTGAACCTCGCGTCATCTTCCATTTGTAACCTGCAAAATGAAGTCGGGAATAACATCAAATTAGACGGGTAACAAGTTGGATCATCAGATTTTAGAGCTTAATTCCGGCAAATGAACGTCCAATTAGTTTTTAATCTTGTAAAGTAATTTTCTCATAAAAACAACCACAAATGCCATTTCCTTTTCAAGACTTATTAAATACCCCTAATCCCACGTTGATTGACTATTGGTAGGCCTCGCCGATTGCAGTTAGAATGCTCTATGCATTTCACCCCGTTTTGTATGTAGATAAAATTCTTCCTTTATATCCCCAAAGATGTTACATAACGATATGTTAGGTGCTTTGCATCCAGATATATACTATACATATCAAACTGTAGTTTACCTTCGACATAAAAACAAACCAGTAAATACAGTTCTGGGGTTGTCAATTTATAGGTACCTACTTTGTGTCATAGGAAAATGATAAACTTTTGATAAAAGAACGTCAATCTCGAATTATTTCCCTCAATTTATCTTTTACTGCTTAACATAAATTCTGTTTTACAGTTTTTTTTGTTCTTTTGTTCGGGTTCAATGAACAGGTGGTATGCATTTGCAATGACGATTTATACAGATACAGTGAATAAAATTTAATATCGCTCAGTTCAGACCAACAATTAATCACTTTGATGCTTACTTGAACTTGATGTACGAATTGTTTTAGATTCTGAATGCTAATTCGAATCCATTGCTATTTTAATGCTCAAACTGGCGCTGGTTGTTGAAACTGACGGTAAGCTTCGTTTTTTGATAGGAGACGGAAAAAGGCTCTCCTTTTACTATTTAAGTCCCAATCTAGCATCGTGACAAAAAAAACATCACTTGAAATAAGAAGACGTACTGTAAAATTTGTCCATATGCATTGCGGATGGCGAGTACAAATGTGGTGCTTGTAAGTTTGAGTCATAGTCCGTTCATGTTTTCATATTTTGCGGTCCCAACGGTGATTGAACATTACTTTTTTGAATTTAGCAGAGCAGGAATACGTACTACGTAACTTTAAAGGGTAGATAGTATTCTAATTAAAATTCAAGTAAATAGCAAGAGTATAGTACCTGGCCCTAGTCAAACACCTAATGCGTTTTAAATGGCCGTTAGAATGTGAAGTACAGTGTAATTAAGTGGTACGATTGCACTTGTACCTGCACAAAGTTTAAACTGATTTCTTTGGACCATTGAACCTCAATTAACACAGAAAATCACAAATCGATCTGGTCGATAATGAAACTCAAAAAAATACAGAATAGTTGAGTATATTGAATCCAAAATTATAAATTATTTATGTTCCTCCACACACCAAGATACTACCCCCTTTCATAATTTGGGGTTAAGTAATATTCGAATTAAAATTATAAACTCCATAGACTCGCTGGCGTAATAAAGATGAAAATAGCAAAATCCTATATGTGATCACATGCACAACTAAATTGACGTTCGTTTTATAACAATTTTGGTTTTAACTAAGCTCAACTAATTTAAAATTAACTGTAAGCACCCTCTTCATTACCTATACAACGAAATATCGAAGGATCCTCAGTATTACAATCACTTATAACGCCAATTTATTTTAATCTTACAAAATGCATTTTATAGTTAACAAAAATGCATCAAATTCACGTCTCGGACATTGAGAAAATGCTCTTAAACAATGTTACCAATGATCTTGGTGCATGAATATCCATTTTGACATGTTTTGATCAAAATCCACGTGGTCGCAAAAAATGCATCAAATTCATGTCTTGGGCATTGAGATAATGCTCCTAGTCTTTTTCCCAATGATCTTGGTGTATGAATAACGATTATGAAATCAAAATCAAAATCCATGTGGCCTCAGAAAAATAATTTAACATCTTTGAATCACACACATGCGGTTATCAAATGAACTTTTTCAGCATCAAGATAATGCGTTTGAAAGCTTTTACAACTCCAAATTCATGTGTAAAGAATAATTTTGGGTACATTTTGCTCTAAAAACTTTTGACCTAGACCACAGAGAAGAGTTACTTGAATTGTTAAACATCTACGAGTCATAGGGAATAATCTAGCGGTAGTCCAAACTGGATATATGACCTAGAGAATGAAATATGTTGAGTTCTATTACATTGAGCCCGTTATTCCTGGTCCCGATTCACTCGATGTGTTATAACTTTTATTCCTGTTGAACCAGTTGAACCAGCTTCCTGAAAATCAATAGCGTCCGTCGCTAATGTTCAAAGTACCCGTACACCAAATTTCAACACAATCGGCCGCTTTTAAAAAGAGTTATAGCGCACACGGACGGACGGACGACAATACAAAACTAATAAAGGATCTGAGGATCCATAATAAACAACCCCCATATTCACTCACTCAAACGTATATTTTATTTTGACAATTACGTCCACCTTCTGTGTAATTACCACCTTCCAACCTTCAATGTTATTCAAAATACCCTCCTACGTTTAGGTATATATGTTAAATCCAATCATGCACTTGTGTACAAACATAATACGACCACTCAATCAGAGATTCCTGAAACGGAAATATGTACAATATTCAATATAGAATGCCTACGCTAACATACCTACTCCTTCAAAAGTGCAATATGCACCTCCAATAGACGACTAATTGAAATTAATATAAACGAAATTTGCGCATTTCAATTTGTTTATCTATACCATGCAAAAGGGAGGTGGAATCATCGCTCAATTTAAATGTGTACGGTTATAAAATATAGGCTGAACTCGAATTTCTATAATTGTTGCTTTCGTCTTTATTATTTGGTCACAGTCAATTGGCTTCCGTAACTATTGTTTTGTTCACAGTTAGATAAATTCGAATTTTGTGAGCGCCCATTAAAAAGTTTCGTCCAAATCATTGCTTTATGTTGGAAACGTTTATACACGTGAAACTGTCTAACTGTTGGGACTTTAAGAGAACAATAAAAATGCATAAAGTAATGCTAGGTAATTTTTCCTAAATGATAATGTTAGATGATAACGCAATAATTCTAAATCTTGTCGAATATTCGGAGCTAAAATACTTAAAGAAAAGGCTTTTACTCAAAAAAGGTACAAACATTTCAGTGAAGTAGCAGGTGGAAAATAATTCAAATACTTACCCTAAAACTTTAAACTTAAATCGTAGGTGTAAAACAACAATAAAAAATTCATAGAGTAAAATTACGAACTGTCACTTGTTTTAGGTTAAATGAGATTAAATCGAATGGTGTTCTTTTGGATTTCCTTTTTCCACTTTCCTTGGTGGTTTGAGGTATTTGTAAATAGTTTGCTATATATGAGTTACAACTTTTCCCCATTTTCAAGGTTTTCGACTTTAAAAAATTTACTGCTTTTTTATTGGCCACATTCATGTCCTTCGACATGTCTGTTATTTGAGTTTTTTGAAATTATATATTGAGACATAATCATTTTCGATTTTTTCTTTTCGGGCGAGTAAGGGCATAGTGTAAGAATAGAATACACTAAGGTAAGGGTAAGGGACATCATCTTTCAGGCATTTCGATTCCAACTTTCAATACTGTTGATTATTTTATCATTGTCCAAGACATCATTTTTGTTATTTGTTCACGTTGGTCTTCTAATACAAAAAATCATCAGCACCTTCCAATACCATTTTCGAAATGAAAATTACCTTTTTTATTGGCTATAATGACGTTTTTTTGTCGTTCAAAATGACTACTTACCATAATTTTAAAACTACAATACTTTAATAAATTCTTGTCTGCGTCTGAATTTGCGTGTGACATGTTGTAATACTATCAAATAGATCAAATCTAGTTTGCTTCCACACCTACAATGAGTTTAACTGTTGTCTAAAACAACATTAGTATATGTAGATGAACTACAAATATTACAACCCTGCATGTAAGTGTACATTTCATAGAAAACTATACGTAAGTTTAAAGCGGAAATTTTGTTTTTATAGCGCAAGTGCAGGGTTGCTTATGGATTGTTTAAACATAATTTATTAAAGAAATAAACATATTTAGCGTACTACAATAATAACAACCCATGCTATCGAGGACTGTTTTGCATATAAGTGAGCATTACGTATACGTAAGTTTAGAACAAGACAGAAATTTATTTTTATATTGAATTTCCAACTTACAGACTGTTTAAAGCTTTAAACATAATGTGTCAGAGAAACTGAAATATTTGGTATACTACAAAAACACAACCTCTACAATCGAGGATAGCTATACACGTGAGTGGGAATTTTCTGAAAAACTACGTAAACTTAGAACGAGATGGAAATTTATTTTCTAGAGGGAAATTGCGGGGTATTCATAGATCAGTTAAACATAATCTAACAAAGAAACGAAATTATATTTAGTGTATCACAAAAGTCAGCCTCTGCAATCGAGGATTGCTATGCATGTAATAGCGAATTTTACAGAAAACTAGCAGACCCCGCAAGCTTCGTACCTACCGCCTTTGGGAAATGTCGTTTTGTTGGATGGGTCATACGCTCTATTTCGGCCGCTGCGCCACCTCACCTCGCACACGCAGCGAACTACATAATAACCTAGCGATATGAAATATACTTTGCGATCTATTCTCATACCTACCAAATATACAAAAAAATTCATTAAAAATCAGTCGAACCGTTTCGGAGGAAATACAGCGGCACGAGGGTGAATTTTTTTTCTGGAACACTGAATATGTATCTACGCAACAACATTTTTTTAAGAAGCTTTTTATGGTATCTAATATTATTAAAAATTTGCTACCAATCTACATACTTTAAATTTGTGATCAGTGGCGTACTTCTACATGGTTAAATAGCAACCACTAGTTTTCATTACGTAATGCGTATTCTACACTTTTTTGAATATAGCATAAAAACGTATTATATTACATAATCAAGTTTAAGAGAAAAACTTAAATTAAGGGAAACAGTTTGTATTTCGAAAGCAGTTGTACGGTTATTTATAGCTTATTTACACAAAAATTTTTCTAATTTTCTCGAAAACCAATCGACCGATTTTAAAAAATCAAACGTGAAAATAAAGGACTTCGATAGTCTTGGAAAAACCAGAAGAAATCGCGAACGCTTTGGCCAATCAGTTTGCAGTAGTTAGTAGCTCCGGAAACTATCCCCCCACCTTTTCTGAAACAAAAAATCAAAGAGAGGTTGAACTACCATTCTATACATCCGATAATCTTGTATACAACCTACCTTTTACAATGCTGGAGATGGAGTTTGCTTTACAAAAGGCCAGGAACACAGCACCTGGACCTGACCAGATAGCAAACGAGATGCTGAAGAATCTGACGCCTGAAATGAAAGAATCGTTACTGTATCTGTATAACAAATTATGGGCAGAGGGTACTTACCCAGATGAATGGAAAGAAGCAGTGGTGATACCAATCTTAAAACCCAAAAAAAATCCATTGTCTGCAACTAGTTATCGACCAATCAGTCTGACGTGTTGCATGGGTAAAATCATGGAGAGGATGCTAAATAATCGATTACAGTGGTATTTGGAGAAAAACAACTTCCTAGTGCCATATCAGGCTGGTTTCAGGAAACACCGATCTACCACCGACCATCTGATTATTTTAGAGCACTGCATACAAGAGGCATTCCGCAAAAGAGAACATCTGGTGGCTGTTTTCTTTGATGTGAAGGGCGCGTATGATATGACATGGAGGTATGGCATAATAGAAAAAATGTACCAATATAACTTGAGAGGTAACTTACCATTGTTAGTGAAGTCCTTCCTAACAAACAGGCGTTTCCGTGTAAGAGTTGGTGATAAGTTCTCCGATGATAAGCTTTTGGAGAATGGAGTTCCTCAGGGATCGACTCTTAGCTGTACTCTATTTGCTATAGCAATAAATGACATATGCTCTAATACACCAGAAAACATTTCTAAATGCATGTACGTTGACGACATAGCCATCTTCACATCAGGGAAAACGGTAGGAGAAATAACTCGCAAACTACAACCTGTAATCAATCAAATTGTTGGGAATGCCGAAAATATAGGTTTAAGTTTTTCACACGAAAAAACACAATGCGTCCATTTTTGCAGGTTAAGAAGGCCACACTATGATCCTATGTTATATCTGACGAACCATAACATCAGATGCTCGGAAGCTGCTAAGTTCCTTGGTCTCACGTTTGATAGATCCCTTACTTGGAGAACTCATTTAGAGCACTTGAAGACTAAATGCGTCAACAGTCTCAACATACTTAAAGTATTAGCGCATACCAAGTGGGGTGCAGATGCTAACTGCCTTATTCGAATTTATCAAGCGCTCATAAGATCCCAAATGGATTATGGTAGCATTGCCTATTCGTCGGCACGTAAAACGTTACTGACAATATTAGATCCTGTGCAGCATGCTGCTATAAGGTATTGTATAGGAGCATTTCCTACGAGTCCGGTAGCCAGCCTACATTGCGAATCTGGAATTTCACCACTTGATACGAGAAGAAAACAGTTAACTTACTGTTACATGGCTAAACTACTGTCATTACCCCGTCACCCTAATAGCATAATTTTCAGTGTGGATAAAAATGCTTATAGAATGCGACCTACTATTACTAGACCAGCAAGTGTGAGGTTTTATGAGGATATTCAATTGCAAGGTATCGCTCTTCCGGAAATTCTGGAAAACACTACACAAGAGTTTGCACCGTGGATGACTCCTGCAGTCGAAATAAGAACGGAACTTGCGAAATACAAAAAGTCAACTACAAACAGTAACACTTATATACAGAAATTCCAAGATATATGTAATGAATATCCTTCGTATGAAATCATCTATACTGACGGGTCTAGAACGGAGAGTGGTGTTGGAAGTGCGATGGTGATTGGAGAAGAGTCCTATGAATGGAGTTTATGTTCGTGGTCCTCAATTCGCTTTGCCGAACAATATGCGCTGTGGCAGGCGTTGTTATATTGCTCCATCGGCGATAGACAAAAATGTTATCATCGTCACAGATTGTATGGAAGCAGTGAATGGGATCTCTGAAATATATCCTGTTGATGCGATGACTGAAAAGATGCCAGTCCTTTCAGTTCTTACCATGGAAAAAGAGGCTTAAATTATTATTATATGGTACCGAAGTCATATTGGTATACCTGGAAACGATCAAGCGACCATGCTGCATGGCCAGGCTGCGTTAGTAATCACATTGAGTTAACCTTATACATCCGTTGGAACTTAGGAGAATACCTGAAAAAGAAAACGGTTAATGTGGCAACAAAAATGGCTGAAAGTAACACTCTACCTGACCCGAATAAAACCAGATGTACGGAACTCTATGTGTTAACCAGGCCACTAGGAAGAAATGTAAAAATGACCGACTGGCGAATGGCATACGCAGATAACGCACCAACATATTCTTAAGGGTGAGATTGCCCGACAGTGCTGAACGATGGGGACTACTGTAACCATTCGTCCATTAAATTCAGGAATCCCCATGTATAACAACGAAAGGCGCGCTGCATAGTTTAAATCGAGTAATATGTCGAAAAACTTCTGTGCAACGATAAATGCAAAAAAAGTACCTAAGTTTTCTAAGAGAAATAGGTTATATACAGACAGATCTAAAAGTGTAGTGAGAGATTGGGGCGCCCTAATTGGGGTAATATGACCCATAGCAGTTAATGCCCTCAAAAAAAAAAAAAAAAAAAAAAAAAAAAAAGACCTTTCAAACAAGCTATTACTCGATGAAGTCGTTTTTGGTTAAAAAGTTGTCCCCCTTGACAAACCTTTTGACGTGTCTCGGCGTTTTTTCCTTTAATCAGTGGTTTTCGATAAATTTGTAGTGAGAAGTTTTCAAATTAACTCCCTACTGTATGTAAGCGTTTATTTTTCTAGGGCAATTGTAGGATTGGTTATGGATTATTTAAATATAATCTATCAATGAAATAGAAATATTTGATATACCACAAAAGTTACAACCCCATAATTGAAGATTGCTAGTTTAATTTAAGTAAGTTTCAAAGAAGAAGAAAATTTGTTTTTCGAGAGCAATTTTATTGTAGGCTGTTTATACATAATATATCAAAGAAATTGAAATATTTGCTAGAAGAGTTACAACCCCCACACTCGAGGATCGTAATTTTCGTTCTGTCAGCCTCTCTCAGTACACAGATCATTAAAATTTCCTTTAAATGTAGTGCACAGGTGCCTTATACCTTTTAATCGATTGCTATTAAATTTTTCGTTACGAGTAACGAGACTCAAGACAAAAGCTCTTTAAGCAAAATTTTATCTCAATCGCAGTAAATTGCTTAGTTTCCGTTGCACCGCGATTGCGTTATTAATTATAGGATAGCGATGGAGATCGATAAATTTTAACATCCTCGACTTCCGTTTTTATCGATGGACAAACTTCAGTTTTTTTTTTTCAAATTTTATGGAAAAATGAAAAACGCATTGGTTTTCCTATCTTGGTGAAAATTTTCGATAGGTAGCTGTCTTTACGTTTCTTTTACCAAAGAGCCCTAGAATATTTATTTTCACACTACATTAGTATGGAAAAAATTCATTATTAACATTATTAACGAATGCGTAAGCAATATGAATTAATTTTAAGCTGTACTGCTTCTGCTTAGTTTGCTGCCATGTGTCAACTTTGTTCCTAAAATTGTTACTGTCAGTTCCTTAAGCGTAGATTTTTGCTTTCTTTAAGTGTTTTCGGGTCCACTACGAGATATTTTTACACAATCTTTTAGTATTTCGATTTATTTAATTGCTGGTTCCAGCTTTCTGTTCATATTAGAAAATCGTCTGCAATTGCAAGGCCCGGCCCGTGTAGCGCAGTTGCCGGCCCGTGTAGCGCAGTTGCCGGCCCGTGTAGTGCAGTTCAGTGGAAGCTCGACTGCGGTACAGGGTCCCTGGTTCGAATCCGGGTTCGGGCATGGATATTTGTAAATGTATAGTGGGTTGGGTTGGTAGAGCAGCCTCGGCTGAAACCCCGCCCACTTAAAAAATAAAGGCAAAATAAAATTAAAAAAAATAAAATAATAACTTACTTTTAGCTGTATTTACTGGTTTTTTTTCGCGTAGCCCATTCTTCCATAACCCTATTCAACACAGTTCACCTTTCCCACGTAACACTGATAGATCAAGGATCAAGGTAATTTTTCCAGTTTGCATTGATTTTGTCTTCTGCTGTCGCGTTGTTATTTTTCAATTGTGCGACTGTACTTGTTCTTGTGCTGGCGAGGGGTAGTTCTCTGGTCTATGTTTAGGATCATGCCTTAGGTTAAGGTATACGGCTAGCTGCTTTCGAATGCATTTTCACATTCCTGACTCCATCGTGCACGTTTTGGTTTTTGCGTAAGGTGATTTCCCCTTTATGTTTCCTGCAGGTAGCTTGTCTCATCATTTGTGTATTAATTTTGATTCTTTAATCTTAATAACATAGAATTTTGGGTTTCGTTTGTTTATGTGAATGTAACTTCCGTTTAAGTTAAGTAATGGTCAAAATGCATTAGGTACTATTAACTGTCCAGGGTTTTTGTTTGGTAGTACGCTTACTTTGCTATAAATTTAATTCCTATTTTACAGTTTGCTTCACTGAACGATTAAATTTCATATTCGGCCTTTATAGGGGAATTTTCGAAAGAAAAAAATTCTCGTTATGTGATGGTTTTGTCCGTCCATCTGTTTCTCGTCTAATTGGAAAACGAAAAGGGACAGCGATATCAAACCTTTGCTATTCGATTTCTGCGAGTTCAAGGATCAGTGTGTGTTTCCGAATGCGAGCCGAGTGTCAAAAAATTCTCCTACTGAAAATCGTATGCGATTCTTATACCGCAATCTAAACTGAGCACACCACGAGGATTAATATTAGATTTTGAACATGCTCTCACATTCTAGTCTAAATACAGTTGACCAGAAATAGCAGAACAAAACAGCCGCATTTCTGCAGGTGTAGGTGGCACAGACACAATAATGGGGTGTATAAAACAATCTCGCCAAGCTGAGACGTGTACAAGGTTTGTGTGTATGAAAAACAATGTCCTGAAAATTTTCTTTCAATTCTGTTATAAAGCTATGCATCGAGATTCCAAAACTAGGAAAGCTTTTATCGACTGCTACGCTACTTAAATCCTATTATAACTTCAATGCTTAGTTAACAGTGCATTCTGTACAAATTTTGCAACCAGACAAAGCCTTATCTGAACTGAATGTAATATTATCAATTTCAGTACGTCGACTGCTGGAGTTCTGGCTTTACAAGCAACCAGTCGTGCGGTCGCACTAGTATATATATAGCTAATTTCCAAGTTGCTGATTTTACTGTTGCAATTTAATTGTAAGGGCTGTTTAAACAAACAAAATTATAAAGTTTCTGCATATGGGTTTTAATATGTATTACATTAACGCACTTTTAAATTATGCATATGGCGGTAAACAATTTATTTCCTCCCCTACTTAGAATATGAATTTAAGGAACTGTAAACAACTGCCACTTTTACTAAAAGCTTCTCACTCAAGCCTCAGGCTACCGGGCTACGTTGAGTTTAACCATTATGTTTTATATTATTATCAATCTGCGCACTTTAAAAGGTGAACGCTAAAGAAGTGTCAACAAAGTGCTAGCAGTTATTTTGATTAAAATAATATTAGCGAGCAAAAATAAATGAAATCCTGCTCGCGTGATGTTATGATGTTTGCATTCCATTTTTCTGTTCATAATCCCTTCCATAAACTAGTGGTACCCACGATTTGCAGGTCGGCTATCTAACCACTCACTTACTTCGTTATAAGTCCTGAAGACTGTAATATAACAGAGAAATACTAAGGTGGGCCTAAGTATATTAGTCTGAGGAGGCTCTGAACAGATTTAATAACGACTTTAAGAATTAAAGAACTTTGGGTTTGAATAATCTAAAGGTTCTATACAAATTGCATGGAAATTGCTAGGAGATTTTATATTAGCAAGATAATATCCTTTTAAGTATAGCACAACGCTAGATTTTTTGAACACGAAAGTAGTTGCAACAAGATGGAGTTACCTGTCACGAAGAACGTAGGAATTGAGCTGTAACATTGTAAATTAACGGAGAAGCGTATGCATCAAAGCACTTGGAATACAATGCCTTCATTT
Organism: Photinus pyralis; assembly: GCF_008802855.1. Classification (NCBI taxonomy): domain Eukaryota; kingdom Metazoa; phylum Arthropoda; class Insecta; order Coleoptera; family Lampyridae; genus Photinus; species Photinus pyralis. Next base: position 2,953,746 of record NW_022170509.1, on the reverse strand, counting down.
AGCAATTAAACTTTAGCGCAATTTCGAGACTATTTTCTTTCAATTGGCGGAAGAGGATTATACGCTTCCGTTCAAAGTATTTGAATTATTCAGGATTAAGTAACAGTTAATTAATTTTTGTTGAACTTTCCCCAAGGGATGTATTGTGCATGGGTTATTATTCAATTACCTCCGTTTTCTTTGCCACAATGATTAAAATGCGGAAAAAGGCAGCGTACGAATATAATTATTTTTCACAAATAAAATCTGAAAAGAGCTTAATGATTCCTATAATCAGTGAGGTACTCCTTTAGGTCGATCCTAAAAATAATACGAGAGTAAACTCGTGCAGCTTGAAATAAGCGGGTCAAATGACAGTCCGTTATTATGAAGATTTACAAACAAACAACATGAAGTATATGTCAGAGCTTAACTATTTCAATTCCATGGACGGTGACAGAGGGTGGAAAGTAGGAAGGGATATTATCCACCTTTTCAATGTCACACTTTATTCTTATTTAGTATTCGTTTTAAATAGAAAACAGAATTTTAAAAAGGATTATATTACCAAGTTGAAAATGTCACTCTTAAAATTTCATCTCACATTTTTAGAATCCTGTTTTAGCTTTTTCTTTAAATCTCGCGGATTTCCATAATATTTGTCAGAAAGAATCTTTAGGCTTATTTAAGTCGGATATTTTTAACATTGAAATATTCCTTTTGCTTATATAGCGCTACTTCAACTTTTACGTAATATATATTTAACTCCCCCACTACTGGAATCTAAACCTTTTTCCCCTATACATTCAGATAGATTAAATTTAATTATTGCTCTCGTTTGTTTGTTCAGCGACGTTGTGTACCTAAGTAATGAAAACCGTCTTAGTCGGTATAGCGTCATATTTTAGTGAATGAAAGATGTTTACTTTAATTGGAGGATAGCACAAGGAAACCAAGGGCAATTTCTGCTCGAAACGATCCCTTTCAAATCTCTTTACGTCGATAAAGAAGGCTAACTAAAGAACTAAACCTAAGCTGCCATTCCCCCATCAACTACAAAAGAGCGACGCTCTCAAATTCACGCCTGTTGGGGTTATGGAAATCAATTTCAACATTATATAATAACGTTTAGAGTAATTTATCGATTAAACTCCACTCGTTGAATATTGCCGGGTAGGACCACTACAAGCGTAGCCAATGGCCCAATCGTGTAACTACGCACTGATAAATAAACGTTTATTATTTATTAGCACGCATTATTATAGATCCGTGAAGTGAAAGCACAAATGACGGTCTAATTACAGTTTGTGTCTTATTTGTGCCGGTAATTAGGAAGTACTTTTTTATGTAGCTATTAAGAATTTCTGATTAATTTGACCGCTTGAGGAATACGTGAAGACAATCTTTGACAGTCTTTAAAAATCACTGAAGAATATCTAAAAGTCTCTCGGAGAATATCTACAAATTATTGTGTCTGTAAAATTTTCGAAAATATGGAGAATATATAAAAAATCTTTAATCTACAATGAACTTCTTTTAAAAAAAGGCAAAAACACACTTAAGTCCTTATATAATTAAGAACTGTCACGCTGTCATCTTTTAGAGATCACAAACGAAATTACAGAACAAAATGATGGTCTCCCTAGTCTGCTAACATGAAGGTTGAAACGGTGGAAATTTGTAAAATAAATTCCTCGGCTGTTTCGACATCACTCTGGATCCGTGTTTCTTTATCTTCAGAATGGTGTTCTTCTATGTTATATATAATTGGATTGCAAGCGCGACGTTGATATTCTAAAGTTTCTTGGATTATCTCCTCTGCGTGAATTTGATTGTATCTACTCCAGCTTCTTCAATTACTTGATCTCAGTTTTAAGTTCTGTAATGATCTGTACCAGATCCCGAATTTCCTTTCTCTGACATTTGCATGATTAGACGTTGATTTAGAACCGATTCTACCCTTGCCTTGCCCAATAAATTTTCAATACGATGGTTAAAACTACACGTCTCGCAGAAGTTCACTATACCATCATGACTCTTTTTTGTCAGAACCAATTTACAATCAAATTTTCAAGATTAGATATGTTACTCGCAATGCTACATTATTTTAATTAATATTGCTGCAGGTGTTTTTACGGATTATTTGTACACTTTCGAGCTTGTAGTAAAATTATTATTGACATGGTAAAGACTAATTAGTTAATTACGACAGGTTTATTAGCAATGAGCGCCAATTTATTTCGCTCCTTCGTCGGACAAGTATTATTAGTTGTCTAACCTTACCGTAAAAGCGTGATTTTACTATCAACTTTGTTAGGAAAAGATAATTGACTTTCCTAAAAAGTAATTGTTAGTATGAATTTACTTTTTGTAAATCGTTTTTCCTACGGTTATAACTGGAGTAACATTGTATAGCCGCCTCTATAGACTTGTTACTCTTTAATTAAAGGTAAGACACCTACAGCCAACGAACATTATTTCACCTCATTTGATTCATTTTTCTGAAATATCCTCAGTTTAAAAGACTAATAGTTATTGATCCCAATATTTCGGAATATCAGCATATAGAAAGGTGTTAACGTATAATTCAAACTGTTAGAGCCGATTCCCATTTTGCTTAGTGAATAAATTTCCCGCTACATCAGCTCCATTTAGAACTGTAGTGGATTATTGATTTAGTTTTCCATCCGAAAAACAATCTTCTTCATCAATGCACGTGTCAAAGATCTATCAGACGTTCAGAGCTCACATTTCAATTAATCCGATACGTTCAAATTGCAATTAGTTATCTCTTAAGACGCTCCGTTTTCTTAAACAGTTATCAATTTTCTATAACTCGCAGCTTCCTGAATTCCCGTAAGTCGTTATTTACTTTAAGGCGTTGGAGTACAGATAATGGACGTTCGGAGAGACATTCAGACTCGGTTCAATTATATACGTGTTCAGTTAATGAAAATATTAGAAAGCTCTAGTTTCGATGCATATTTTTGGTCACTAACTGCCTAGCTAAGAATGAAGTCGTAAACCTCGCTAAAAACAAAATCTGGAGGAACTCGAAATTGTCTTTTCGTTGTAGTAGACTCATTTATACGTATTCTAACGTATATGTTACGTTTCGTCAAAGGTTTCGTCTAGTTCAGTTCCTACTTTGCTTAGGATAGTTTCGTTAATTTTGGGGATTTTCATAAGTCTTTCTTTTTTACGTAGATCAAGATTTTTGTTTCATGTTATACCATGCTCGCAATCACGTTACCCTATTTCGTCCGTCTGTCCGATGATGCGTGATGGTTCATAGGAATATCGCAGTAAGATAGGGAAGGTCTCATTTGGTAGATAATTAGAGGGTTGTTGTGGTGGTTACGGCGGTTGTGGTGTAAACGAAGGTGGAATGCGTTACGTTCATTATTTTGTGTTTTACGTTCGTGCTTACAACGTCTAGCTTTAACGTTTTACAAAGTGTAACAAGGAACATCACGGCGTAGAATCGCGTTAAAAGTAATCTAAATGTAATGTAAATGTTCAAGTGCGTCCTCGACCTACTACTGTTTTTTTAATTTATGTTTCAATATGTATGCTACATGCTCAGTTGTATACATTCACTAAATTATACCTATTGTTGGAGGTTTTTATATCAATGTTTTAATGACTTATAAATTATTAAAAACTGTAATGACGTATCCAGAATTCAAAGGAAAAATTCACTTTTAGCATAATGAGTGGTGCTATGACAGTTTCAGATCAAACTAAGCTAACTAATGGCAAATGCAGGCGCTTTTGTTTGATTTCATAATTCCATGGCATTACCGACTTTATAAACGCGACAGTTTTTAATTTTTAAATTTATACTTTTTCTGAGTTTATAAAATAGGAAACAATAGTACACCTATGTACGGATTCGTAATTTTTTTCCCTACAAAAAAAACCTTAACACTTTATTTCTAAATTAATTAGGGAATCCAATAATTGGAAATTAAAGATTACTATTCAAATTCCTATGGCGCGTTCGTCAAGTTACCACCCCGTATGTTACGGTCAATGCATTTAATGTGGCGGTTATTTATGATGTTGTTAATAGTCAATGTAAATAATTGGGGGAAGGAAAACTTGCAAACAACCCCCCCGAATGATTTTTAAATTCTATATTTTCTTAGTTCTCTTCCCCTACCCAGCCATTATGAACCATTACCACATTAAGTGCTTTGATCGTATAACATACGATGAGGATAAACCTTTTCGTTCATACCTTTTTTCGGAGACGGAAATTATCGCCCGCCTCGAATTCAAACGGCATCAAAAATTCGTTTTCATCTCCAATTGACGCTCCCGAGGGATACGCCCTCACAACAACAGCCCAAAATATAAACGTAAAAACGCAAAATTTTCCAAATTTTTGTTTTTTACAAAATTCGATGTAATTTGACGACCTTTTCGTGGTCTCACACTGAATTGTTTCCGATTACAATTCACATGCAGTTACTGTAAGCTTTTTTATTATTATTCGAATGGAAACGAAATAAAACCAACTTTAACGTAAACGGCAACGTATTTCCTTTATAATGAAAGAGGGGAATCGACCGGCCCTGATAATCTTGGATGACTACCCTTCAAATAAAGAAAATAATATCCGCAACCTACTTTTTTTTGGATGTGAACATTTGAGCTAAAAGTTTTGAGCCCAAAACTATCTGTTAGCTACCTACTATAGCAAATCGCTGAATAAGTAGACTTATCGACAAGGCATGAAGGCAACAAGGCACGCTTCAGCCATTTTGGGTAATGTGTGAGCCAAACATGGCGCATAACACATAAAACCCTTTGAGTCAACTATATTTACGTGGTATGAAAAGAAAAAGCCACGCTTCAATCATTTAATGCGGCGCATAACACACATAAAGCTCTTTAAGTATATATGTAATGTATAGTTCTCCATTTTTTGGGTTCGTTGAGATTCTTTAAAATATTAAAAGGAACCACAAATGTTTTATTGTTTCTATAAAGCAATCGATTTCGGGTTTAACCACCCATCATCGGGCTATGCTAAAAAATATCACATGAATTTGAAGTTGAACACAGAATTAAAATTATTACCGTCATTTGAAATATTTAAATGCAGCCTTTGCTTTTTAAATTCTATTGATTCGTTTCGGAGATATTCGCATTTGAAATGGTTTCTAAAAAAACCAAAACAAATGCGATCTAAGTCACCTTGTATTAAAATTTTTAAATTTTAATACAAGGTTTAAATTGTGCAAAAAATAACAAATAACTTTAAACACACAACATTTATTTCAATAAATGCTCGAATTGCCTTCCGCACATGTTGCAAGATTTCAGGGGTAATCGCTCGAATTGTTGAGTTATACCAAAGTGTATTCTATTCTTACACTATGGTTATACGTGCTCGCAACCCTTGTAATGTTCCGGGCGGAGTAGCATAAACTTTATTTTTTAAATATCCCCACAAGAAGTAATCTAAAGGACTTAAATCAGGGGAAAAAAACCATTTGGTTTTTTTAGAAACCATTTCAAATGCGAATCAATAGAATTTAAAAAGCAAAGCAGATTAGTAATCACGATTAAATTGGCTTTCAAATAATGTGCCATTTGCCATAGGATTCCATTTAAAATTTTAGGGGTTAAGCTCCCTACGTAGAGGGATGAAGACTTGGGTTCGTGATTTGTATTCCAAAAGTTGTCCCCCTCGAATACAAAATTGACGTGTTCGAGGATTTTTCGAAATTTCTAAATTTAATACCCTAAAAGCCCTCTGTATACTTCTCGTTGGGCCACTCTGTATATTGGTGACGGCCAAATACAAATAAGTAATATACACTATCATCCCCTAAATAACTGCAATAAAATTGATCTAAGCATCCTCAAAGTATTTCTTTAACGTAATCGCTTTCCTACAGTGGCGTAACTAAATAGGTGCCGAAGGTACCACGGCACCGCACTCCGAAAGCTCGAGGGCCAGCACTACAAAAGGGGCGAGGGCCCAGGATGCGCGAGAGGAATTAAAGACATGAATGGGAGTTAAATTCTAATCGTTTGCTAAAGTCGACTACAAAGTTGAAAACACTGAATAATTAAAACTAAATTTACGGCCCTTTAAGATGAACGGAACAGTGTTAAAAATTGAAAAAAAGCATTAAAGTCCTCGTGTGAGATCAAAGGGACTCCAGCGCAATTTTGTGTGATCATTTTAACTAGTTTTGACTCCGCCATCATTCTCTTTGTCGGTTTATACTAATCCCTATTGTAGTGGTCAGCACTAGAGCTGCTGCTCCAGCCCTTAAAGCCCCTGCCTAAATCCGCCCTGCTCGATACCCACCTCTGACGCCCCCTCAGTCATATAAATGAGCCATTGTGGTGGATTTCGCTAAAATCACTGATGCAGAAAATAATATAGGTATTCAATTTTTGGTAACTTTTGGGTACCCGAAGGCGACTACTCCCACAGATCTACAATGGGACATAAACTGTAGAACAAGATAGGAAAAAACTGAAAAAAATACAAAAGTCACCACGCTCGAGAATGGCGAGCAGATGTCGCCCGTCCCTAAACTTGCTACTTACATAACCCAGTAGGTACACACAGTAGCGGAGTAGCTACCGCTTATGCCTGGAGTGGCCCACTAAAATTGCGCCCTCATACATTCCCCCCCTCTTTACCCATTCGCCACTAAATTAACAGCTTGTTAGATACAATGAAAACAGATATGTACATGGTGTTCCAAATTCCTTGTTTTCGTTTTTCCGCTATATCTTGAGAACTTTTCAAACCAGCACAGATCAACGATGTCAATTTTGGCGTATAACTTGCGCGAACGTGGCCACAGCACCAAAAGTCCAAAAATGGAATAAAAAGGTTTTTGATTTATAACCCAGTTATTTGTGTGAATATCAAAAAAGTATAAAGGATAAACGTTGTGTAAAAATAGTCTCTTAGTAAGGGGGTATTTTTATCTTTTCCATAGCCTGCTTAGTGATTACGATACAGCACTAAGTTTTTTCAAATAGAATGTGTAACATTTTATTGGTTTATTGTTGCAAAAAAAATATTATACATTTCATTTGAAAAAACAAACTTTGGTGCTGTATCTGGAAAATTAAAAAATGCTACCTGCCTAAGAGATTTCTTTGCCATAACGTTTATACTTGATACTTATTCGCACAAATATGTGGGTTATAAATCAAAAACTCTTTATTGCAGTTTTGGACGCTGTTGCCACGTTCACATCAAAATTGGCATCGTCGATCTATGCAGTTTTGAAACTATGACAGGTGTACACTCATATTTTTTTTAGTTTTCAAAATATCCCCTAAACCCATCGAAAACAAGCAATTTGGAACACTGTACACATGACGACGTCTACTCTAACTATGGATAACATTATGAGACTGTTTAATCTGCTTTTGGTCATCGCAGAGCGCAAATAAGCTTTTACGAACTTAAGTTTCGAAAAGCGCCCCCAGAACTGACCTCCACTCCTTTACGCCACTACGGGGCACACATACACTCATTGTCTTTGTACAAACGATCTTCTACGAGTCATCATTCGCTGCCAGCCAGCCAGACAGTCGGCCAACTAGCCGGTCAAAATGAGATGATAAGTTCCCTTTTATAAATAAATGCGCTAAAAACAATAAGACGTAATAACTATTCTTACAAAAGTTATGCACGAATAACGAATAAAGATCGAAAATATTACTTTTCGAACTCCGTACAGGGTGCAAACTGAAAGTAGTAATTTAATTTGAAATTCGGAACCCTTTTGTAAAATTGTAAATATCCAAGCATTTGCACCCCTATTCTAAAACTTAATGATTTCTTCGACCCCATGCCATTATAAATAAATGTATTTCCGTATGTGTAAATAGACCATAGCGGATTTGTTTTAACGATTCGCACTACTTGATTCTTCTAAAATGTATACAAATTGGTGTGTAAATTCAAGTGTAACGAGTGATATATAAAGTTTGCATAACTTTTAAAATTTTCTGCAAAGTTACTTTCGCGTATTATTCCTCAAATAACCTTAATAAAACTTGCATAAGCGGCCTCAAATTTTGTGAATTTTTTTTAGCATAGTATCTTTCCTTCCAATAGTAATGACGAAAAGCGTATCCAATTTAGGGGTTGTCGGCCAATAATTATTTGCGCATTTGATTTACAAATAATCTACTTCTGTCATCTCCTAAATAACATCAATAAAATTTATATAAGGATCCTGAAATTTTGTAAAAATATTTTTTTAATGTAGTAGCAAACGAAATGTAACCATGTTCAATTTAGGGGTTGTGGAGCAATATATTTATTTTTAATCTACACGAATCATCTTCTACAATAATGACAAAATGAATGTAAAGAATAAGAAACATACGCAGTACACTGAGTAAATATGGGCCGATTTAGTTATGTGAAACGGTCTAGTCGTCGAAGAGGAAATATGAATAAAAAACGGCTTTGATATGAAACTGCCTGAGCGTAAGGCCTTAGGTGTCTAATTTCATAAAAATACATTTCAAATTCCGTAAAATGGTTGTTTTAGAATTATATAACCATATTTTAATTTTGTATTTTAGACCTATTTTATGTAACTCCATTCCGAGCTGTTCACTCTTGAATTACCTAACGTTTAAGTCTTGAACGCTTTGAATTTGTGAATAGCAAAGCAGATATAATGTGTAAATTCTGAACCTAAATTTAACACTCAAACGAATAATTTCCCCTTTACTGAAGCGATAAAAGACTCAGACTGTGTTTTATTGATATTAAGTTTTTCACAGCTCTTCAAACAGAAACGTGTCACCGAACAAATTAAATTTTAAAATCCCGTCCCTGAAAATTATTTATACATTCATGGCGTGCATAAATATTAAAGGTCGCATTTTTGGTAATCATACTCCCTTGCTTTGGTGTGTAAACTTTAAGAGTGTAGACAAATGCTAATTAAGTTTGCAACAGAAAAGCAGAAACCTCTGTCATACATCTCAACGTCTCCACGAAAATAAACTCTAGAAAGGACAATCGTTCCTGTAATGGAAAATTATCTCCACCTGTGCGCATCATTAATTTTAAATTACGGATCGTCATTCGTTCTTTAAAACTAAAATGAAGTACAAAAACGGTTGCTTCCTTGTTGAACCTATGGATTTTCTATTATTAGGACTCAAGAAGTCCCTTTTAGTGGCAAACGCCCTCTATAAATACACACCAAAATCCTTATACGTACAATGTGTCTATTTTCTCATAACGCAAGTCAGTCATAAATGCGTTGCTCCATTTAAAATAAGTGGGAGTAAACCAAATTATTATTATTATCATTATTGCAACGACCTGCTGCCTTGTAACCGCAACGTTGGGTTTTAACTTACAATCACCTCAAAAGCACCACTACCATGAGAACGGATTGGCAAAATTTATTCTTCGGGCAGTTAAAGGGACAAACAAGACACTGAAAAAAGTTTGAATAATCGCCTTTGTTGGCTACTACCTACGGATGGTGTGAAACGACTCGGTGTTGGAGAATCTTGCCAACGGGAACCCATCAGTTATTTAGTCGCTTACGACGGTTTGTCTGTCGCACCTCAAAGGGTGGAATTATTCGCTTGGCAAATGTAAAACAGTTACTCGTTTTCTCGTGGGAAAGTTCCTATAAGGATGGATTGCAAAGGATGGCCAGGTTATTCAGTTTGTTTGCTGCCTTTTTCTTCCTTTTCTTCCATTTTCTTGTCATTACTTCAAATTGTTCTTCTCCGATCATGTCTTCTTTGAAATTCCCAAGTTTCCTCAAATCAAGAAATTAAATCTTCCGAGGGACTAGTGGAACTCCTCGTCCCTGGACTGGTCCTGATCATATGATAGTTTCTTCATTTTGATTCAATTTTCCATCGATGTCATTGATCACATGTTTAGCTTGACGTCGAAATACTTAATTCTTGTCTCCTAATGTTCGAATCCTTGTCTCCTGTACATGTATGTATTTCTCTGCGTTCTCTTTGTTTTCTCTCTTAACTTCTAAACTCTTCGTTACATCTTGTCATAGCCTCTTGAATCTTTTTTCTATTTTCTTTACTGACTCTTCTTGACTGTCTTTTCTAGCACTTCTTGGCTCATTTTGACTTCTTCTTGGCCTGCTTCCATTTTTTCTTGCGTTTTATTAAGATAGATACGTCCATATTTTGTGCCTGAGCTACTGGAACTTACATAAATTCTTGGCTTTCTTGACTGAAAACTATATCTTCACTAGCTTGTGTCCCTCTGGATTTTTTTCGAGTCGCTTTCTTAAAACCGAACCTTAATTTGATAAAATATTTCTTGAAATTTGTTGAGCATGAGATTCTGGTTTACAGTGTGCTAATTCGAGCCCTCAACTCGGAATCAATAGCTTAATACCCAACCTACATACCTGGTGCCAAAGTAGTTGAAGGGCTTTAATTTTAAATGTAACAAAAATTCCTATACAAATTTCCGTGCATACGGAAATCCGGTTATATTACACATACATAACTTAATTAGAAACAAAATTAACAAACACCCTTCAAAAAAGTGTCAAAAGTGAAAAGAGTACTTGCCCCCGTTGCAAAACTTGGCATTGGAAAATGAGTAAACGTCCTAAACGTCTCCATTAATTTCTCACGAGAACTGGGCGCTAGCATCTGTTTCGTTATTCAAATTCGCGATTTTACGACAGAACCCATTTCCCACAGGCCAGAGGAGATAAACGTAAATTGACCTTAAATGCAATACCGTATCATCAATATTGAATTGTGTTGGAATATCTAAAATCTCCTCACGTTATTATTATCATGAAATGTCGGGTTTACGCCCTATTACCCCAACTTCCCTTTGAGCATTCAGATGAAATAAGTATCGCTCAGTAAGTAAATGTAACTACAGAAAACCACCCCAATCGCAATTCACAAATATTGTACAATGTAGGCAATACAATTAATTATGCTTCTAGAATGTTTTCAAGGCGTTAGCGTAAACTTATAGTAGAGGAATGGGAACATTCATCGATTGAACTATCGTCCTCTTTTTATCTGATATCCTTGACAAAAATCCCTCTATGGAAAAAGTTACTAGTATGAAACTCGCCTTTTATAAATTATATAGAAATTATGTGTTCCTGTTGCTCGTCTCGTAAAATGGCCATATCATATCGTTCACGAAGTCCTCATGAATATTACATACCGTTAAAAATTCATGTCTAAGTATTTTCTATTTCATGTTGCTGTACCAACTTACTTTACTACACAAAAACAAATATTTGGAGGTCAGCGTTTACGAAATATTGATTAAAATTTTATCACCCATATAAAGTGCTTTCGTTCGGCGCATCCCTTCCCAATATTAGGAATAAATATTGCCTCTACGTTTTCACTTAATTCTTAAAGACAAGTTGTATATATATTACCTACATTTACATGTAATTGTTACTAGAACGCCATGTGGCGAAGACGCGGAGGAGATATGAAGATCACATCAAAAAGGTATCGTGCAGGAAATAGACCAGCAGATTAGGGGTGTGAAGAAGGCGCATGAATAGATGTAGAGGAAAGATGCACCAAAGAGCTGCAATGGAGGCTGGAAAAATGCCTTTAATACGAGCATAAGGAAGGAGACGTGAAGGAAACGTTCAAGAATCGAAAGATTTCTGATTTTCCCTTTTTTACCATTTCTGGTCCCGATGCCTTGTTATTCTTTGTGACAAAACTGAGTCTATTTCATGTTCGATTGTTCTTTCTTGAATTTTGACAGTAGATTTTATGATAGACATCAGATGATAACTTTGTAGGTGACAGTAATTCGATGTTTCACTTAAAATATGCATTACATATTCTGTTGGAATATAGATTTGTGACTGAACAATTTGCATTTGCCAATTGTATGATGTGTACAATAAACATAAATGTATATTCAGCGTATACATTAATTCCACCTCAATGTGTGTCCGCGCTTGAAGTGAGAAAACCCTTGTTTTGATATTTGAAACCAACCCCTGTCGATTATGAAGTTAAAGCTTTCAACCTTTCTCTATTCGAGTAAGCATGCGAGCACTCAATTGCACAAGATCAAATGGCTTCAGACTTGAAATAAAGGTGTTATATCGTATCTTATTCCCAGTGTGCCTTGTTTTTAACATAAATTTAGTAGGTACAAGCGACTAGATTTATTTCAAACGTGTTACAATAATTTTCCTCGGCACTGATGTGTAAGATGCGTCATTTTCCAGGAAGGAACGTAATTTTTTGCAATAACAACGTTAACAACATTGGCGAGACCGTTTTTAGATTATTGGGCTGTAAAGTGCAGAGATGCAGCTTACGTTTCATCGCTAGTATCGTAGTCAGTCAGAGATGAAAGGAATCGAAATATTTTAATCGACTCACCCCTGTGCGGTCAGATCCAATTCACCCCAACCCACCAACACAACAATTATCTACAAAATGTACCTACTGGTCTTAGAACTAAAATTCCATTAGTTACTCTCTCACGAAATAATAAATTGACGGAGGTCATATGCATATTACCAATGCAATCGCGAATTGTAGAAACATTCATTTTAGATAAAAGTGATACAATATAAGTTTGACACTATGATTTATGGATAAAAAAATTAATCTTGGAAGCAAAATTCCGATATCCATCGGGAAAACTCCGTTAGTCTATATTTCTTGTTTGAAGTCCAAACTTTCGAAGATTTAGAAACTATTTCCTTGTAAGTTGGCGAGTCTCTGAAATTCGTAATGGCTTCCTCATTCTAAAACGTTCGAAGAAAAATTTCTGCTCGTTAGCGTAAACTGAATAATTAAATTCCTGCGCGTCTTTTCGTAACGTACTTATATACACGATGGGGGTTGAAATTGGGTATAAAAAGTAAACCAGTGGTTATTTAAGAAAAAACACTCGAAATGAGTTTGTGTATTGAAAACAGTTGCCCCAACATTGATCTAAGTAGGGAGAATAAAGAAACAAACGTCGCTTTGGATCTTTTAACGTATTGCATTTGTAGAGCTGTCAATTTCTTCCTCATGAAAGACAAAGGGAGAAATTTCTTGCTTATATAAGAAACAAATAGTTAATTTTATATCAGGTACCCAAATTTGCATCTCCAATAAATCATTTACCGAACGTGTAAAACTTGTATCGAAGGGGGACCAAAGTAGGTAACCTCTCCCTTTAGTGTTACTTTACACCCCTTTAGGTGGGCTGGCCATCCCCTTGAAATTTTAAATAGCGCATGGGGTCCTACTCGATCATATATTAATTTTGATTTCCATTACTGTCTAAAATACGCCAATTATGGTGGTGTATATTTTGAGAAACGTGCCCTTTAGCTTTGTATTCAATGAAACATAATTTGAATTTGCGATTCCACGAATTATCGCCCTGACGGTTTCAATACTCAACAGTTAATCTTTAAGGGACCAACTAATACTCAAACTTAGGATTTGGCGGAGCATTTCAGATAATGTGTTACGCGATTCTATACGCTCCTGAAATTTTTAAGAGCGGTGGCAATCCCACCTAGGACTATGGAATGTAACACTTGTAAATGATATTAAATTCAGATTCAGTCCCCTGGAAAATGTGTTTGGAGAGACTGCCAATTATGCAAGCTGCAAACATTGGCTATATGGCAAAAATGCTAACACATTAAGTAAAGTTAAAATTTTAAATCGCAGCCGACAGACATTTACGTTAAGTTGATTTTGTCGGATTTTCTTAAAACTAAATTTAATAGCAGGTTTCTCGCGAAACGAAAAATCGTTGGAGACATGAAACCTCTAACCGCAATATTTCATTTGAATTTGAAAATTAGTAATTTATTTGATACAAATATTTGAAAAAATCGTATCAAATTTTTTTAATATTAAACCGCATAATTCTTAGAAGTGCAAAACAATTCGAGTTTCCAAAGAAAATGAAAGCTGTTGATGTAGGTGGTGTGAGGTACCTTCCTGTGGAAGTCCATAAAGTTAGCAACAAACATTCCCAGCAACTTGGCGTTATCACAGGTATGCGGACCACCAAACCAAGCCCCCTAAAAAGTTAGCAACGGACAATGTTGTTTATTACTTATGCAATAAGAGTTACGTATATTGAGAGAAATTTTACATTCCTTCGTTTTTTATTTTGACATCTATTAACTTTCAAATCTAATTGATCTGCATACTAATTATATTCTCGACTAAAAATAATAACATGGACTATTTCCGATATCCTATTTCGGCTGCTATATTGGATTAAATTTGCATCAATCTCGATCAACAAATGAGCAAGTTATCCAATTTGCCTATTTGAATGAGCATGTTAAGATCTTATTTCTTGATCGATATCGATGCAAATTTAATCCAATGTAGCAGTGTCCAGACCAGTTTTTCCATAGCAAGTGGAAAACCATTTCCCTATGAAAATTCTCGTCTCAAAGGAAAGTGATAACTTTTTTGTTTATTGATCGATATTGATATGCTAATTTAATCCAATATAAAGGCGAAATGGGCTATCCTAAACGATGTTTTAGTACCTTGTGTCGACACTAGCTTTTTGTAGCAAGTGTAAGATCATTTCCTTATGATAATGCACGCCTTTAAGAAAACCAGGTGTCAAATTCTTGTCAGAATAGCTTCCTAGCTGAAACCAAAAATTGTCAACATATTCCGCCGTTCATTTAGTTACAATATGGCTTCGGTATACAACACTGTACCTTCGTCTCTCAAGGGTTTGACCAGTAAAAAATTTAAGTTTGAAATGTTTAATATTCTATTTACATCACAAAGTTAAGATTTTGTTTCCTTATACCTTTTATTTTTATTTTTCTCATGTGATTTTACGTCTACTTATTTAATATTTGTTTTTAATGTCACTATGGTGTATGTACCTACAGGTTTTATTTTTAGTTGAAAAAGTGTTACTTTTATTTTATACGTCACTCCACTTATTTATGTGCATGGTGCATATGGAAGAGCAGCTTTTGCTGAATTTGTACCATGGGATTCCATGTTATTATTGGAATAAATATATATTATTATTATTAGTATATGTACGCACTTACAGACGGGAAAAATTTATTCTTTAAAAGTTGCTTAAAATGATCTAAAACGTCAACATTTGATGAAATTTCGCATTGTACCTAGCTCATGCTATGAAGAGAAAACCGTCAATTCGTGGAATTGTATGCAACCAATATTACACGATTTCGGGATACGTCAAACATTTCTTGAACTGTTATCGAACATACCATTCCAATTTATTCGTTGTGAAAAATCGCAATTCGACACTAATAAAAAATACACACTAATGGGCAACTTAAATTTGACATTAAGCGACCATTTTTATAGCATAGATTATTTCAAACAAATTCGCGATGCAACACGATTTTTGCGCATGAATTTTGTTTGCTTTTATTAAAGGGACTTACCATAGAAATTTCGTTTAAATTTCTTCAGAAACAAGATCGTTGCGTTTTGCACATATGCAACACAATTTTTTGACTTTGACAATTTTTTTCTCCGTTTTTTGTTAATATAACCCGGCCCAATTTTTTGTAGGTTGTACACAGGAAAATAAGGTCTTCCAAATAATAGAATAAAAATTTTAGGTTGCTATTTGAAAAAAAAAAGTTCGATGCAGTTACGGCGCTCCAAAATTTCTTTTCAAAAATCCGGCCCGTTATTTTTCTGTTCGGTATGTATATATATACAAAATTTCAACAAAATCCGTCGAACCGTTTTCTCAGAAAATTGCCAACAAACGTACGTACATACAGACGGAAAATCAGGTGTCAAATTCTTGACAGAATAGCTTCCTAACTGAAACCAAAAATTGCCAACATATGTACGCACTTACAGACGGAAAAATTTATTCTTTAAAAGTTGCTTAAAATGATCTAAAACGTTTTTTGATAATATAACCCGGCCCAATTTTTTGTAGATTGTACACAGGAAAATAAGGTCTTCCAAATAATAGAATAAAAATTTTAGGTTGCTATTTGAAAAAAAAAGTTCGATGCCGTTACGGCGCTCCAAAATTTCTTTTCAAAAATCCGGCCCGTTATTTTTCTGTTCGGTATGCCTAAAACATATATACAAAATTTCAACAAAACCCTTGGAGCCGTTTTCTCAGAAAATTGCCAACATG
Organism: Photinus pyralis; assembly: GCF_008802855.1. Taxonomy (NCBI): domain Eukaryota; kingdom Metazoa; phylum Arthropoda; class Insecta; order Coleoptera; family Lampyridae; genus Photinus; species Photinus pyralis. The sequence goes on along the minus strand of NW_022170509.1, from coordinate 2,937,617 downwards.
CGCCAACGTACATACAGACGGAAAAAAATTGTATTCTTTAAAAGTTGCTTAAAATGGTCTAAAACGTCGACATTTGATGAAATTTTGAAATGTTCAAAAAACTGCTATCGCAATAGCTACCTAGCACATGCTAGGAAGCTAAAAATGAATAACTGTTGCTACAATTTTTTAAGGGGGCCCGTTTTGCTTATACGCATACCAGTGATGACGTCACATTGCTGGAAATGGATTTATGGACCTGTTCTGTAGTAATAATATCCAGTTTCAAAACAACAACCGAGAGAAGGCTTTTACTATTTTTGTTGTATGTAAATGATCTCAGCTCTATCATTACAGTACTAGGTTTTCACTTCAGGTCAATATCAAAAACCTACATAATAATTCAATTCTTTGCCAAAAAACTCGTATCTAGTCAAAATATTCGTATTGTTCACTAATCCATAAAGCAGGTGACGAATTTTAAGCTACTTGGTCTACATCTGGATATTTGTATTCAAAGCACATCTCGCTTATTGAATTAACTAATGATAATATAGCAATACATGTTCATATTTACAATGTTGCGTACACACACATTTATATTTTATATTTATAAATGAAATATTGAGTATTTTATGGTCTCGCAACGCTATACTCCATGCATCTCCAATTCTGAATATTAACTTCGCATTATTAAGGATCCTCAGATCCTTTATAGTTTTGTATTGTCGTCCGTCCGTCCGTCCGTCCGTCCGTGTGCGCTCTAACTCTTTTTAAAAGTGGCCGACTGTGTTGAAATTTGGTGTATGGGTACTTTGGATTTTAAGGACGGACGCTATTGATTTTCAGTACGCTGGTTCAACAGGAACAAAAGTTATAGGGCTTCCAGTGAATCGGGAACAGGAAAAACTGCGGGGTCAATATAATAGAAATTAACATATTTCATTCCCTAGGTCATGTATCGAGTTCGGACTTTCGCTAGATTATTCCCTATGGCTTTTAGATGTGTAATAATTCAATATAACTCATCTCTGTGGTACAGGTCGAAAGTCTTAGGGCAAAATGTACCCAAAATTATTATTTTTTACACATGAATTGGGAATTTTAAAAGCTTTCTAACGCATTATCTTGATGCTGAAAGAGTGCATCACGTCGTGCACATTTGATAACCGCATATGTGAGATTCAAAGATGTTAAATGATCTTTCGGAGTCCACGTGGATTTTGATCAAAATACGCCAAAATCGTTATTTATGCACCAAGATCGTTGGGAAAAAGACCAAGAGCATTATCTCATTGACCAAAACATGAATTTTGATCTATTTTTGGCAACCACATGGATTTTGATCAAAACATGTCAAAATCGTTTTTCTTGCACTGATATCGTAGGGAACAAGATTAAAAGCATTATCTCAATGACCAAGACATGAATTTGATGCATTTTTGTTAACTATAAAACGTATTTTGTAAGATTAAAATAAATTGTCGTTAAAAGTGATTGTAATACTGAGGATCCTTCGATATTTCGTTGTATCGGTTTATTACGGAAAGTATTGGATGGAGAATAAGACACAACCCGAGATTTATATTATCATTATTGCAACCGGATCATTTTCACTAGGAATAAGCTCATTAACATTGTTATTGATTTCTAAATAAAAGTACTCGGCAGAATCTTATTGGCAGTTTCAGACTTAATGTAGAAACTGAGTCAACTGAAGGTTAATATTTTTTAGAATAACAACATAACCGTTATTATGTTACAAATAAAGATAGGTATATAAATAGTAAATATATTAAATAGATTAATATCATCACTTCCTTGAATCAATTATGCCTGCATTGTCTTCATAGCAGCGATTTTACCCTTAACAGATCTAAAACCATGACCTCTTCACCTTCGAAGAGGCGATTATGATGTTATGTTTCATCAAAAGCTTCCGTACTTTGTCCGACAGTTCTGACCGCAAAGAGAAAAATTAGTTTAACAAGCGCAATCCTCTAATTGCTGAAAATTCTGAAATGCGTTACACTATAATTTCAGGCAAGTACACACCAATGACATGTAACCGATTTTATTTAATTACATCGGTACCATAGTAGATTAAATATACACAATTCAATTTCTGGCTGAGGTTGCAGTATGAGAAGTCCAAGACAAAATTGATGATGCGCTTTAAGCTTTAAAGGTGTTCGTCTAATTTTTCTTGCTGGTACATATGATTTAATCGTATCTAATTAAACTCTGGCTAAGCTTAGGTAAGTAAATCGTTTAGTTTGCAGAATGGCGTTGTTCTATTGCAGTGTAATTTGTGCTTGAAATGTTTGGAACTTAGTTAAGACATTTATTGAGTCAGAAATTTACTCCCTTTTGTTTGCCTTACAATACTACTATATAAAAGATATTTTAATTAAAGCTCAAAAACGGAACCACACTGAGTAACTTAAGTAACGCACGTGTTAAACTGGGAACATCATCGTAACTTTTGGAATAGGATATAAATGGTTTAAACATCTCAAAGATGGCGATCCTTGAATTTTGCATATGATATAAATAAATCTAGAAGTAGCAAAATGTTGCTTGTTGTGTATTACTAATCGCATTTTCTTTGCAGAAATTGTAGATTCTGTACGAAATGGACCGGAAAGCTCCCACGTTCCGCCTCTTCGACCCCTAATAGATGATAGTACATGTGATGAAGACGTCGCTCAGTTAATGAAACGATGCTGGGCAGAGGATGCCGCAGATAGGCCCGATTTTTCAGTAGTTAAGAACACCATTCGTAAACTGAACAAGTAAGTAGTACCTACTTCCGTACCATCAACGTCTCTGTTTAAAATTATGGTAGATTGGCATGCCATAAAAATTCATTGTTAGCATTGACCACGGTATTTTTACGAATTTGATTGATGACATATTGAATTAATATTAAAGGGAGTATGACAGCAGTAACATACTGGATAATTTACTATCGCGTATGGAGCAGTACGCCAATAACTTAGAAACGCTTGTGGAGGAGAGAACTGCTGATTATTTAGAAGAGAAACGCAAGTGCGAAGAACTTTTGTACCAACTTTTACCGAAAACTGTAGCGACTCAATTAATTGGTGGCGAAGCGGTGATCGCTGAAACATTCGACCAAGTGACGATCTATTTCAGCGATATTGTAGGATTTACTTCACTATCCGCCGAAAGTACTCCTCTTGAAGTAGTCGATTTGCTCAATGACCTGTACACATGCTTTGATTCAATTATAGAAAACTTCGATGTATACAAGGTAAGCTTTATTGGCAAGCAAATTAAATGTACATAAGTCGATCGTCGCCAATCTATTGATTAACACAGCTGACGCTATGTTGATGTTAATATTTGTACAAGTCGGATCACTTCTCCAAAAGGAGTTGCGGAATTTATTTTTCCCAAGTTACTACCGGGTGAATTGACGATTGCTGTGTGTATCCATACATTATACAGTTTGTTCGAGATAATAGGGTATCTCTTTTATTTGGCGAGGTTCGAAAAAATGGTCAAATATAATTTTGTACGCTACATCACGATCTATCGATGGTATATTAAAATTTCTGGTGTCATTTCCGATTAAACCGGTTATTGATGTGACTTATGTTTTTCAAATGCAATGCCTATGAATGAAGAAATTCGTGATTCAATATTTAGAAAACTTTATTCCAGAAATTTCCATAGCCATCGAGGCGCCATGAAAGATTAGTCATCGGCGATAAAGAACGAAGGCGGATGTGACGTAATCTTTCCGAGAAATGTGACGTATTTGTTCTAGAAACTTCTAGAATAGTCCCGATTCCTTTGGAAGCGGTCGAGAGCTTTCGAGAAAGGGGGGGGGGGGCGTTTGCAACGTCGACGCGCTTGAGTTATGTTATTTAGTGAGTGATAAATAATAATCACTGTTATAAATTAAACCATTTTAAGACTGTTATAAATAAATAAACGACGTAATTAAATTTACGTTACATTATGAAATCTAGCATGTGCTGTCAGGATGCGCGGTTATGTTACACGTGGAGATCGTATCGCGCAAAAGTAAATCTTCATAACCGAACATTGAACAAGTTGATGTAGGTCTTTTCTGTGTAACACAACAGACACCGCGCATCATATTAAATTTCATAAGTTTTCTAAATATTGGATCACGAATTTTTCCATGTTTTGTATATCAGCAATATGCATATTTTATGTTGTCGCATAGAAAATGGATTGCCCTTGTCAAAGAATTTAAAAAAACATACGCATTACATTTGAAAAACAAAAGTCGCCTACTAACTTAAGCTTCAATATGCGATTGTAACAGCAATAATACAACTCAGGCACTCGTATCTCAAATAAAGCAAATAATATACCCCTAAAAAGCATCTAAAAAAGCGGCAGAGTACTTCGGTGTGACCCTACGGAGTCGTTGGATTTGACCCATTTTCAATTGGCTTGTTACATGTGGCATATAACTCTACTGTGCAAAGTTTCAAGCGAATAGGTTCAAGCGTTCGGCAGGGATAGAGAAGCGTGGCCCCAAGGGGTCATCGGATTTGACCCATTTTCAATAGGCTTACTACATGTGGCATATGGGTCAACTGTGAACCAAATCGTTCCAAACGTTATCGTTTTCACGGACGGACGGACAGACGGACACCATCGACTCCCCTATAAAGCTTGCATCGCTTTTCTCTGCCGCTTAATAAGGGAAGAACGTCACAGTTCCTACCACCTGATAAACATTCTACAGCGAGTATCTCAAATGATAATAGCAGATTGAAAAACTTACCAGTTCCAAAGGATAAAAGATGTCATCCTCGCTCTTCCCACAGTGGAAGCGACGGATCACGAATATCGAGGAGCCAAACCGCTTTTCGAAAGAGAATATTGCCTCTATCTAGGATGCAGATACGGTTTGTGAGACAAAAATAGCGAAATCAAGTTAAAGTCCTATCAAACAAAGGTCCAGAGTCTTATGAAAAGGAAAAAGGGTCAGAAGTTCTAGAAAACAAGTGAAGCTAGGACAAGGTGATTTTTTTACAAATATTATTGTGTTATATATTTTATCTTCGTCGTTTATCTGTAGTACTTTAACTTAACAGTTACTATGCTCCATTGTTTATTATGAATAAATAATGATAATACTATATTCTACAAATGGTGGACAATAATCCAAGTAAATTATCAGGGATTAGCATCACACTATCCTTAAATTATTCCCTACAGTCCTACACAGAAATCTCTAATACATATAAGTGTCTCTTATTATTACGAAAACTCAAAAGAATCATTACTAAATTTCCGTGCATTACCACATCACGAATAAGAAAAATTCCTTTCAAAATGATTGAATCAGCTAAATTAACTATTTGGTAACTGGAAACTCCCCAAACGCATGGACGATTGCAGCAGCTTAACCATTGGAAAACCACCGACCCATTTCACTGACGGGTTGCATGCGGGAAAAATAAATACTGTACAAATGGCAAATAAGAGACTTACTGAGTACATCGAGAGAAATAAGTGCAATCTCCAAATTGTAATAGAAGAAGTGGAGTTAAATTGAGTTCAATTTAGATATGATTGTAAATAATTGTGATAAATTTCATCATCAGAAAGTAGCTGCATGCCTTTTAGTACCTAAATCTTGCGGGAGTAGAATGATGGCTGCAGAATAATTTCTGTGACAGACATTTTACCTACGAATGATATACAATTAAAGGAATATGTGTACAACATTAAACTTCATACACAATCAATAGATTTTGAGAGATACAAGAGGGAAATGATTCATAATTATTAATTAACATTTGATTATGAAAACGTCTGAAGCTGTGTAGAATTAATTAACTCAGAAGTAACAAGGGCGCCTTCCGGGGTAAAATCCTTGCGTAAAATCATAAGCCCCCGTACACTCTTAATATAGCCATCTAGAGAAGTTAATATTTATTTTAAACGTAAACGTAATGGCATTTCAATGCAAATTGCAAAAGGGAAACAGTAAATTACTTTTTGCAAACGGTTACCTAACCGTTAATTAAAATCCGTAACTAAATTAGCAGAAATTGTAATTACTTTCAGTATGAAAACGCTCCTGACAAATCTTACTATGCTTTGCATTCAAATGGATCGGTCTGTAATTAGCGCGATGGAAAACCTTTTATAACAGCCTATTGTTGAAACAAGCGCCTAAGGGTGTCTGATTAATAATTTAAATTCTGTATTTATGGGCAGGCTATACAACATTTTCAAAATCCTTTAGTTTTGAATGCCTAAGCTGAACGCATTATGCGGAGCGAAATACAATTTATTACTTTTTATTTGGGTTTATTCATAGTATTTTGGAAGAGAAATGTCGTGCGGTGCTTTCCTCGTCTCAGAACCACAAACTGTACTGAAAAGTTTAATTGTACACAAAGTAACTTTTATTTTTTCATTGGTTAGATACCTTATTTTCTAGAAAACTCAAAGCTATCGAATAGTTCCCCCAGTCGCCGTGTTTATAATGGCTTTACCTTCGATAACGTATATCCGGCATATAGGTGTATATGATCTCCAGCTAAACATATTTTCTGTCGTACTTTTGATACTGTAAGAAATGTTTGAAATCGAACACGTCACGTAGCTTAATGATTTTTCCTTTAGTTCAGTAATTTCTTTAAAAAATGTACACCGGCATGTATCGGATTGCAAGGGTTGCGGCGCGGCGTTTGTATGTAAACTGGATGTATAAGTAATCTATAAACATCCCTGCAATTGCCCTCCAAAAATAAGCATTCTTCTCGTTTCAAAGTCACACTTGCATGTATAGCAATGCTCGATTGCGGGGGTTGGAATTTGTAGTACATACATATAATATTTTTGTTTCTTTAGAGATTATGTTTAAATAATCCACAAGTAACCCTACAAAAAAATCTAAAAATAAATGTTCTCCTCGTTTTAAATTATGTATGTTTGCGTAGGCCACAAGGATCTGCACTTCTCCCATTAATCATTATTTATACGGGTACACACCAACTTTTCCAGCGTGCGCGCTGTACTACCCTTCCTTGTTTAGGCTCTCTTTAGTGTAGGATTGGGATGGGTACAGTCATGGATGATTTCATAAATTAAATATTATTCCAAAAAATTTGATTCCGGACTTAATATTACCATTAAGAAACAGTTTTTTTTTCTATTATACCAAAAAAAAATCACTCAAGCAATTTAACCTCGAATTTAACTATTATACTCTGGGAAAGAGAAAAAAAGAAAAAAAAGCACTCTTATATTGCGGGGGTTGTTACTTTATGTATAACACCGAACATTTTTGTTTCTTTGATAGATTACGTTTAAATAATCTGTAACCAACCCTTAAACCACCCTTTAATAATAAATTTCCGTCTGCTTTAAGTTTGCGAAGTTTTTTAAGTCATTCATAGCAGCATGTAAAGCAATCTTATATTGCGGAGGTTGTAACTTTACGTAGTACACCGAACATTATTGTTCTTTGATAGATTATGTTTAAATAATCTGTAACCAACCCTTAAACAACCCTTTAATAATACATTTCCGTCTGCTTCAAGTTTGCGAAATTTATTAGGTCATTCATACCTGCATATAAAGCACTCTTATATTGAGAGGGTTGTTACTTTATGTAGTACACCGTACATTTTTGTTTCTTTGATAGATTATGTTTAAATAATCTGTAACCAACCCTTAAACAACCTTTTAATAATACATTTCCGTCTGCTTCAAGTTTGCGAAATTTATTAGGTCATACATATCTGCATATAAAGCACTCTTATATTGAGAGGGTTGTTACTTTATGTAGTACACCGAACATTTTTGTTTCTTTGATAGATTACGTTCAAATAATCTGTAACCAACCCTTAAACAACCCTTTAATAATAAATTTCCGTCTGCTTTAAGTTTGCGAAGTTTTTTGTCATTCATACCAGCACTCTTATATTGCGGGGTTATAACTTTACGTAGTACACCGAAATTTTTTATTTATTTAATAGATTATGTTTACATAATCTGTAACCAACCCTTAAACAACCCTTTAATAATAAATTTCCGTCTACTTTAAGTTTGCGAAATTTTTTAAGTCATTCATAGCAGCATGTAAAGCAATCTTATATTGCGAGGGTTGTAACTTTACGTAGTAAACCGAACATAATTGTTCTTTGATAGATTATGTTTAAATAATCTGCAACCAACCCTTAAACAACCCTTTAATAATACATTTCCGTCTGCTTCAAGTTTGCGAAATTTATTAGGTCATTCATACCTGCATGTAAAGCACTCTCTTATATTGCGGGGGTTGTTACTTTATGTACTACACCGAACATTTTTGTTGATAGATTACGTTTCCTACCCTTAAACAACGCATTATTAATAAATTTCCGTCTACTTTAAATTTGCGAAGGTTTTTGTCATTCATACCAGCATGTAAAGCACCCTTATATTGCGAGGGTTGTAACTTTCCGTAGTACACCGAACATTTTTATTTCTTTGATAGATTATGTTTAAATAATTTCAGAAGTGAGTAGGTACTGCAACAGAACCACAAATATATACAAAAGGTTTCCTTTGGGAAATGCACTAGATAACAGTCAATATCTTTGGAACGTGAAAGTATTTAGGTACAAATAATGTTCAGTGTGCCGGTATCTCGACGAAATTCGTTTGCACTTCACACGTCTTTGTTTCTGGCGAGAAAACCGTTGTGCTTGTAGAATTTTGCTTCCCTTGATTCAGAGTGCCTGTGGCGTAAGCCACTTTGCCACGCTCGAGCTACGGCTCTAAATTATCATATCATCAAGGAAACGTGTGATTGCTTACGAGGAGGAATTAAATTAGTATCATCAACCGTGACTGATTTCGTTTTGCTTGATGCAGCCTTCGTCAAATAAAAATCCATTTATATTGAATATCAAATTGAGCCACTCGATTGGAATTCAAATCTGTTTTAAGATTGCATTACCAAAAAATTAGTGAGCGTCCTTCCCCGTTTCACCTCTGATTAAATCACTTTAATTTATCTATCGTGAAGAAATTTGCATTAGGACTAAAAGAGAATAAGTTCGAAGCCTTGTATTTCTACGTTTCGAATACGAACGTATTGACTTAATAATTCCATAGGTTTTGAATGTGACAGCCAATCTCACTTAGCAAACAAAGCAGTCACTTTATACGCAAAATAATTGATTTACTTTGGTTTTCAAACGATTTACTCAACTCCTAAATTGATAGTGCCTATATGCATTTATGAAGCAGAAACAGTTAGGTTTTTCTCTTTCAATTACTGGTGAGTTTTAAGTAGCGCGGATACTTGAAATTGATTTATAATTTTCCCATAAGGGTCCTTTGCGCTGAAGTACATGTTGCAGAACGCATTTAACAAGGGATACACTCACTTTCACCAATGGCAGTGACTTCCCATTGATAATCTAATTTTCTAGCAACATAGCACACATTGCACCCTATTTTCCAAATGTTCATAATCTCGAAGGGTTTGCTCGGTGCGTATTTCATTGTGGAATCAAGCGACGTGTTGGTGTAACGTTCTCATACATCACATATCCAAATTTCGTTGCTCGCGGCAATAAATAATACTTTTTCGCCATGATATCTATTTATTCGCGCTTGTGAAGGAAACGTGAAAAAAGTATGAATTTTAAGAGAAAATGGGGAAGTGTACTTACGTCGGAAAATGAAAAAAAACTATAATGGAGATCTGAGGAGGAGGATTTACTAATACCTAATAAACGCATCGTCAGTGCTCCTATTATTTTCGATTATTTCAATGCCACTGATAAATACCTATACACTGACTGATAACTACTAACAGAAATACTGTGATATTGAAATAAACATCAACCGAGTCTGCTCACCTTGTAACACCTAAAATGATTAAGAACCACTAATCCTGCTTTCCCAAGCAAAGAAAATGCGATAGTCTTACAAAAGATTAAAAACTACGTACCAGGACTAAAAATAACAACAGATCTTAAATATCTACCTACTAGACGCTTACACCATGAGCTATGGAACTATGGAAAGAATACTCACCGGTCATGTTCATCACATTATCAAGTTCTTTTGAAAAATGTCCTTCAGCTTCACTCTCTATGCAAGTCTGAAAACAAATTACATACATTTGTAGGATGGAAAAAACCTAAATAGTAGACTGGACCAAAGGAAACGTTTTTCCAAATAAATTAAGGGTACAAAACGTTTAATTTCTCATCGATTAACGGCTGCACTTTTGGGGATGCCACTTTTAAAACTCAAAAAAAATTCCAAAATTGATACCCCACGACAAACGGAGAATCTGAAAGAATTTAAAACTAAAAATTTCTACTAAAATATCGTAAAGTTGAAAATTAGTTCGACGCGTATACAACAACAATATAATTTTCGTGTTTCTATATAATTTCGTTCACTGCATATTTTCTAACAACAAAATATGATAATTCCTTGTCCACATAACCAAAACCAAAAAGCCATTTCACATACGCGTAAAGTCACCAACCTACAAACCAACGGAAATCCTTTCAAATGAAGAATCTATTATCGCACGCTGGACATTCTACCTTCCACAAGCTAACCTGTCTCCCCTAAAGCTGCCCAAACATGAATATAATTACCAAATAATAAAAATCAAATGCAGAGAGGTCCTCTCAAAATACTCAGGCACAAACATAAATACCGAAACTTCAAAAATAAAAGTGGAAGTGGCAGTGATAGTAATAGTACCAAACGAGCACATCCTATACCAAACTAAAGATGATTCAGTCTACACTGGGGAGCTCATTTCCATCAAACGCACCCTGAACTATTAAAAAATCAGGAAGCTCATAATATTAACATCATTACCGACTCATTATCGGCTATCGTCCATCCAATCCGTAAAAATACCGTACGTAGAACACCCAATAGTCTAAGTCTAAGACATCCAAGCGACCATCTCCAAAAGGCACACCATTAAATGGACCACTACACTACTATGGGTCCCATCGCATTGTGAAATGGCTGGAAACGAGACGGCTGATCAACAAGCAAAAACTGCAGTACTCCATCCCCACAACACCGTAAGAAAAATCACCATCCAAAACATACTGATTGCGCAAAAAAGAAACCACACTAACCAATGGCAGAGTAAATTCGCTATTTGATAGCATGGTATACGTTTTTGTGTAGACCGATTTTATACCTATACGTTTCAAATACGATTTTTATTCATATAAACAATATAAACCATAGAGTTCACTTTTTACGTTCATAATACGTATATAAATAACCGTTTTTTGGCATTCGTTTTATAAACGTACATAGCACCACTTTAATATACGCATATAAACCGTATACCAATGGGAAATAATTAATAATAAATTCCTACAAGAATACACAGCATCCGCCGGACATTTATGCGTATTATGTAGGGTTTTAGTCTACAATAAGCGCTTTTTATACGGAACTGTGTTGCTATAGGGTACCTTCCAATACATTAAAATAAAAAGGAATAACTTGTCCTGTTGACTACTGTTTAGTTACTTTGGAAAACTACCGCGACTTGTCTTATTTTAGCATCACCGTCACTTGTGTCAAATAAGCGTTAACAATCACGTGCCATCGACTTATTCTAACAGATTATTTTGAAAGGAATTCCACATCGTGTTACCTCTAGTGATAATAACATCATCAATTATGTTTTAGGTAGAAACAATAGGAGATGCGTACATGGTAGTTTCAGGTTTACCTGAACGAAATGGAAACAAACACGCAAGAGAAATAGCACGAATGTCTTTGGCGTTACTTGACGAAGTAAAACACTTCAAAATTCGCCATAGGCCCGCCGACCCATTAAAACTGCGAATAGGAATGCATACCGGTCCTTGTGTTGCCGGAGTTGTCGGTTTAAAAATGCCAAGGTATTGCCTTTTCGGTGATACAGTAAATACGGCGTCAAGGATGGAGTCTAATGGGCAACCACTTCGAATACATGTTAGTCCCGTAACGAAGAATGTACTTGATACATTTGGAACTTTCAACTTGGAATGCCGAGGCGAAGTCGAAATGAAGGTGAGCTCCGTTTTTCCAACATTCATCCTTTCGTTTCTTGCATTCTTTGTTTTTTTTTTGTTAAACCCTTCAGATTCTTCGGATTTAGCAATTATTTACTTTCACATTCGCGATTTTTTAATTCACAATTTCGGATTCAAATTCATTAAATCCATCAGAATGTTTAGTTCCTTTAGATGCTTCAGTGAGGATGCTTTTGGATTGTTCCCTTTATTTAGATTCTTTCAACTTTGGCGTTTCTCTGCACTCGGATTTGTTCAGAGCCCTCTCTATTAGAGCTTTTCGCATAATCTTCCGATTCTTTACTTCCAAAATCTTCAGCTTTTTTAATGCTGCATTATCAATTTCTTTATATCTGAATCAGATCTTTTTTTATTGAAGAAAAGGCAAGAACATGGCCTTACATTTTTTCTTCAAATAACTCTTAACATTGTAAGCGATCTTTATATTATTATATTTGTTATATGATCTTTTACATGTAATGTTCCTGGTGTTAATTTGTAGAATCGTTCACAGAACTAAAGACACGCCAGTAACGTTTCGACAAATAATTGTCCGCATTTAAATAAATAAGTATAAGCAAAGAGTAACTTGGTATAAGGGAAATGAGAGGTTTTTTGGTAGTAATTTACCTTTCATTCCAGGGTAAAGGGAAAATGACAACGTATTGGCTATTAGGTGAGCGAAAAATCCAAAGCAAACATATGGACAGGGTAGTTAAAATACCAAATTGTGAAAAATTAACCGCAAGTATGAATTCAAATGTGAAAAAAGGGTCATATTCAAATCTTAATGGAAAAAGTTTAAATGCGAGCGGTATATGTGATCAACAAGAAGATGCTGCTGTACCTCTCCTATCGATAACACCATCAGAGCACTATACACAAGCGTAAGAATAATAGGACCACCAAAACCATCAATGTGCAAGTTTCTTCCTGTCTTATAATACCTATATTTATTTTGTTTTGATAAATCAATCAACCACAAGCACGTGGCATGACCAGAGTTATTGTGGACCACCCCGTAATATAATTTAGATCTACCCTTCTTAAATTTAGAAATAAACTTTTGCACCCTTTATACTCTATTTACTGAAAGGTATTTTTTCTGTACCTGTTTACCATTGTGAGCTTTATACCATTATTGTTAAAGTATATTGTATAGTTTATAGTAACATACACAGGGTTCTCATAAATACTTAATTGCAGGATGTGATAGTTACATTTAGAAGCTTATTTGTCTAATATAAGTTATGGCTATCATAACAAAACCCTGTAGACTTGACTGTTGGCACAAATAAAGAAATGTTTACTTACGTACCTACTGTCTGTCCCTATGTTCATTACAAGACGAGTATGCACAATATACCCATAGCATCCGTTTTCCTTTTTTTAATTTAAATTGCTTATTTAATTTGTATGGTGTACTAGTAATACTTTCGTACAAGTCTGCAATGCAATGCAATAGATACGAATTTATGTGATAAATAGTTAATTTTACAACAGGTTCTTAAAAACTTTAATTTGTGTACATTATTTAACTAAATTAATTAACCTATTTTATTTTGTATAAGAAAATCAGATATATAATTATTTGTTATTGCTATACAGTTGTAAATTATACATTTTTCTTATATACTTACATATATAAATAAAAGTGTCATATTACTACGGCAGTGAAATTATTTGCTCCCCTATCGTGTGTGTAACAATCCATGGTATATACTTATCGACCCTTGTGTAAATACCCGGTTGATCTTTATTTCCACATCCTATTCCCCAGGACACAATCCCAATGGTCGCCCAACGTCCATTATCTAATTTGTATAACAGAGGACAACCAGAGTCTCCCTAAAACAATACATTATAATGAGGATTATAGCTATATAAGCAAATAATATACATAGTCGAGTTCACAGCGAAACACGGTGAATAGCATCTTATACTTTGGCCGGATGGTAAATGCATCTTGAGAAATTTAACATTTTTCGGTTGCCTACGCGCTCATGGTATTGGTAGATTAATCAGTTTGGAGTTTGGTGGAGTTTTCTCAAGGTACTTGACTGCTCATCGAGGTGGCCATATGCTGTTATATTGCTATTCGGCTATTGTTATACGTAAAACTAGACTGTGGAAAAGTATAATGAACCTATGGTGCGATCCGGACTCAAATAGGTAGATAACTGTTTCGGCCCCATATGAAAAAGTTAAAACCTCTTTGCTAGCACGAGCACTTAGGGGTGATCTAGATTGAAAGCAATGAGAGACAAAGACCTGACGATGCGTTTATAGGTTTGCTACCTAGGGTCAAGGATAAGGAGGTGTTTAAATTCCATTGCCATCGATGTAAGGAATTTGGTCATAAGAAGGGCAAAAGCACTTGCCCCGAATCTGCGAAAAGTGCTGACGACACAAGTCGTTTGCCAGTGAATCATATTATTTGTGGCAGAATGGTAAAAGGTAAGCGATTTTTCGGAACTCCATAGAGGAAGTGCACATCTGAATCTTGCGAATCATGCTTCGACCGAAATTAGAGCTCAAGATAATGCCGTTTTTACGACTGAAATTCAAGGTGAGTCTAAAACCATACATTTGATCGATGCTCTGCATGAACCAGACTTACGTTCGAACTTGATACCGGTTAGCAAAATCGCAGACAAAGGGTTCGAAATTGTGTTCAAACAGGACAGTGCTGAGATTTTAGCTCCATATGGAAAAGTAATTTTACTTTCGCGATTTATTGGATGCGATTGATAAAAATTCGATTGGCGGTATTGAATATGTGAAGGGTGTCAAACGTTCGAGAGAATTGGAGGGGAAGATGATAAGGGTTTCTTTCCCGAAGTAATCCTAAAGAATCATACATTCGTTTTGAGGAATAACCCAATAAATATATCCCCAAAAGTATAATAAGCTCAACTGGTAGCACAAGGTTCAGCCAGCGACCTAGTGTGGATTCCCGTGAAACCTTCGCGCAGGTGACCAGAATCGGAACGCTATCGCCGTTCAATACGTCATGAAGATTCGATAGCTAGATGTCACGTGTGCCTATCTCAACGGAAAGTTGAAGATGGAAACTCAAACCGGATACATAAATGAACTTTTAAACCGTTTTGAGATGACTGATGCTAAACCTGTTTCTACTCCAACGAATACCTCGTCGAAATTGAAGAACAACTCTCATGTTACAAGTATTCCCTATCGAGAACTGCTGGTTTAACTTATTTGTCAAACCAGACCCGATATAAGTTATGCCGTAAGTTATTTGGAACAATTCAACTGTTGTTACAGCTTCTTACGATATCTTAAAGGTACGTTGGAACTAGGAAAAGCTCAAAACCTTTAACCGAATTTGTTGACGCGGACTGGGGAAATTGCACGTTTGATAGAAAACCCTATGGTGAGTATGTCTTCATGTTAGGAGAAGGCCCAATATCTTCGATTCGAGAAAACAAAAGACTGTGGCTCTTTCCTTATCGCATCTTAATAATTTAGCTCTAACCAATAAAAAGCCCCCAATTAATTAACCACTTTACATTTTGATCCTTTTTGTAATATGGTAACGAAGAACAAGATCGGAAAACTCCCTTTCCTCTCTGCATTGATCAACAAGACCGCTAACATCTAAATTACGCGATCTAATCTTTCGAAATATAAATTAAAGTAAAAGAAAAATAGTAAAAGCTCCTTACCAAACAAGAATCTTTTCCTCCTTCGTAGGCGGCAGCACACAAATTATTTTCAGTAATTCTTTGAGTGAAGGACTCTACACATTTTTCTTGCTCCCAAACGGGTACGGCAACCTCACGTAAAATCGCGCTCGTTGGACCAGAATAGCTTTCTTGCCCCCATCCAGCAATAATGACCGTCTCGTTTACATAACTTCCATTCATGGGAGGCAAACATATTGGCCATATATACGTATCAAAAACGGTGGGCTTATCCAAAGTTACAATTGCAATGTCATGCAAATATGTTGCCGGGTCATATTCTTTGTGTTCTGTAATATCTTTCACTCCAAAATCTCTGGCACGTGTTTCGCCGACTTGCATAAAGTTGTATTCGCCTAGTCGGACTCGTATATTATCCTTGGATGCACTGAAAATCAAAAAAAAAACGATATGTTAGCTTAGAGCATAAATCCCTACCTATGTATACAATGGGCAGCGGTTAATATGTGCCGATCAGTAATTACAGCTCCCCCGCAGAAGGAAAATTGGGTGTCACCGGGCCTATATAGCGCTGCTAACCAAGGCCACTGCCTTGATTGTTTTTCTGACGTTCTTCTACTACTACTACTCGTTATTCCGCACCCTGTACTAAGAGCAATCAAAACTTTACCAAAGCGGTGATAGTAGGTACCTGACGTTGAAAGTTCTTCATCATCATCATAATCTCTCACTCCGGCAGGTAGATCCATAACAATACGTGAACCGGTAAGTTTACTAATCAAGACATCATCAGGACAACAAACCCCAACATGCCTAAAAATTAACTAGCCATAAACAGATCAGATCAGCTCAGCTTACATTTCTGTAATAACACATAAGTAGTCCAAGGATCCTTTGGAGTATCCTAGGACGTTCATCTCGCAAAACGCGGCATGCTTACAGTGTCCTGGGACATCGCCAGGAGCAATGCATTCTTGGTACCGTCGATTAATCTGCGCATTAAACGTTAAAATAATCTAATTGTCTGTTCCAACTAACCTTATAATGCTTTTGGAGTCCTAAGTATCTTTTACTTCTAGTGAGAGGCCTGAACCTAGGATCGTGTTGAGATGAAATTTCATGGTTTAATAATGCCAGCTGTACTAGAGAAACACATACAGATAACAACATAATGGTAGTTACAGAGCGTGACATTGTTATACATAAATAATTATTAATGCATTTTAGAACTAGGTATGCGATAGCACGTTTCCTGTGAAAACAGATAGTTTCCATTGCCACAGAAGTAGGCGTATTAATATTGATATAAATCTCAATAATAGTATCTACTTATTTTTGATTTGTTTAGGAATGATAACTAGCAGTTTTGTTTATCCAGGGAATCCCTTGCTTTTTACCAAGAGTGCGTGTAACTTTCCTCTCAATTTTAACTTCTCTGGGTCATTTTTGTCTTAAGACCAGATGAAACATCTACGTCTCTTTACCGAATGTTCTTTAGGGAAATGTTGTCTCATTACAAAAACTATGATATTATCTATACAGATGGATCAAAAACGAATGATGGTGTTGGTAGTGGTGTGTATTTCAACAATAAGTCCTTTACATGGCGTCACAGTATCATTTCAAGCGTATATTCGGCTGAGTTGTATGCGGTGTGGCAAGCGCTCCTAATGTGCGAATATATTACTAAAACGGAAGTTGTCATATGCACAGATTCACTTAGTACTATTAATGCCCTTATAAGGAGACACATACCGCTAGATCCACTATAGCTACCTCAATAAAAGAGCGTTTATACTACCTTAGATCAATTAAATTTAAAATCTTTCTAATGTGGGTACCAGCACATGTTGGCATATATGGAAATGTTAAAGCAGATGAAGCGGCGAAAATTTCTTCAAACTATGGGAGCATTGATGAAGTTACTACTCAATGTACGGACTGGAAAGCTTATATAAAAAAAAGGATTATGCGTAAATGGGAAACAATCTGGGCTGAATCTGAAACATTCTTAAGTAATTTCAAAAGAAATGTACGGCCATGGAAAAATGATTATAACCTATCAAAAAGGGAAGAAGTAGTGTACACAAGAATGCGAATAGGGCACACTCGTTTGACACACTTACACCTCCTAGGTAGATGTGGGCATAATATCTGTAGAATATGCGGGGTACCTTATACATTGCAACATCTCTTAATAGATTGTCCTGTATTCACAAATGAAAGAGAGAATTCGAACCTGATGGATAAAGAACTGAGTAAGATTTTAAGTAATGATCGTAGAAGTATTGCACGTTTAATACAGTTTTTAAAAGTTATTAACATGTTTAGAGAGATTTAACCAGTTACCGTTTTCATGTAAAATGGCGCAAGACCTCAGCAGTCGTAGCCATAAACCTAAAAAAAAAAAAAAAAAAAAAGACCTTTCACAAACTATTGCTTGTTCTTCTGTAGCTATTACATCTTACTATAAATGATTTATTATTTTACAGACGCGGTTTGTAATTTTCACTTAATCATTCCAAATTTGAAGCTAAATTGTTGAAGGGTTTTCTGTGGTGATTACAATTTACAACTTGGAAATCACATAGGTAGTGATACCATCAGTGTTAAGTGGTAGGTATCTAGGTCCAATGGATCTGGTTCTGATTTTTTAGACGAAGATCCTTTATCTGGATATCGGGATATCCAAGATCTGGCAGTCAATTTTAATATTTTGTTATACAAAACGATTTTTTTGCAATATTTAACATTGGCGAAGTAAATCGTTTTTATTTAAAGAATAAATATGTTGCGTTCATTACGCAGGACATCATTACCTACGGGTAGCTAAGCTTAGGCTTAGGAGGTATGACGGATGTGAGGTAATTGTTTATAAGACAACTCACGTGTATATGGGCATGCCGCAGCCGACCTACCTGAATTATCCGAAAAACACGTTATTGTTATGTAGATATACACGACTAGTTAGTTAAGTAGGAATTCCCTAAGCAAACTTTGAATTCTAAATAGGTAAAAGTGAAACCTGGGAAGGGGTTACACAGGTTACACAGAATAAAATAAGAAATAGGTAAGCATTTTCCTAATTTGAGTGTAAATTCTGACAGGATTAGATGATAGATGAAGAATAGTACATTATATACCAAGGTAGAGAAGTCTAATATTATTGCCTGAGCACCAAGATTAAGGGGCGAAAACAATAATAGAATTCTCTACCGTGGTATGTAGGTATACTATTTTTTTCACTGTACTAGATAGTACTTGAAGTCCTCTAAATTAACAGCTCTATATTGTTAAGAAAGTGAACGGTTGGATAGAATTTTTTGTTTATTAATTTAACATGCTAATTAAGTGCGTTCTGTCATTGAGATATTTTCATAGAGAGTAATTTCGTTCGAATTTTTTTTTAAATGCGATAATTTTAACAATGTAGTTTCTCTCGAAATGACTGGTGGCAATTATTCATTTTAGAGAACTTGTCTACACCTTTATTGAGCCAAATTTCGGGTTCTGATTTCTAAAAGTGACAGCGTGACAGTTCCCATTATTGCCTACTATAGTTAATAATGACCACATTATTAACCACTTTGAACAACTGCCGAGAAAGCCTACTTTACAAGTGAAAAAAGGTTAATAATCATGTCATCCAGACGCTATAGTGGTGAAAAAAAGGAATTAATTGAAGCTCAGTTTATTTTAAATTGTAAATTTTACAAGATCCTTTCAAAAAGTGAGAATAGAGGAGTGATCCAGTGTCAACACTGCCCTTATCAAATTAATACGTCAACTGCGAATTTTCTGTAGTACATTTAAATGCACATTTGTTTGGATTTGTTGTGCCACTTAACGGTGCAGATATCTAAATCTTATTATTAATCACATTTTAAAAGTAGGTAATGTAAAAATAATGCAGGATTTATAAAAGATCTAAATCCTTTTGACGGATCTTTGATCTGGACCTAGATCAGAATTTTTTTAATGTATCTGGATCTGTATCTAGATCCATAATTAAAGGATCTTACCCAACATTGGCCTATAACACTTTTTTAACAGCCCACAAAACGTCTCCGGCTCTATAGGCGCCAATTTGAGCCGCTGATCCCTAGTGCTAGGATTTTGCTGTCTGTATCCCCATGCAGTGTTGTTTCTAGATGCCACCCAGTTTAATGGTTGTCGATAATATTACACTAATTTTGTTTATTGAAAAATGTTAGTCGCTATCGATTTCGGATTTTTTTCTCGTCCATCATCAGGCGATACGTCGGGATGGCTAACGAATCATGGAAAATGTAGTGAAGAATGTTTTATCTGAATATTATTTTGAAAATTATTTTGAAATCTGAACCATATTTTAGTTAGCAATTCTGTATAATTTATGTGACGAATGATAGGCGTGTATGGGAATTAATTCAAGAATCTTGTAAAATTGAATAACCTTCCTTTTTTACCAAAAATTGACTGCACCAAAATTTCTGGGGAAAATACTTTTTCTTATTAATTTTGGTGCATAGAATCCAAAACAATTCGTACTTTTTCGATCAGACTTCTCAATCAAAAGTTATAGACTATAAAAGAAACCAATTTCGAAAGAAAATTCAAAGGGCTGTAACTTTTGAACTAGTAGCCCAATCTTGGAACTGTTTGAAATTATGGATTCTACAGGCCACATTCTATAAGAAAATTTTTTTCCGGGTCGATCTGAGACAATTTTTTTGAGGGCCTCAAAAAAAGGCAGTGTAAACCTTCCTTTTTTACCAAAAATCGACTGCACCAAAATTTCTCGGGAAAACACTTTTTCTTATTAATTTTGGTGCGTAGAATCCAAAACAATTCGTACTTTTTCGATCAGACTTCTCAATCAAAAGTTATAGACTAGAAACCAATTTCGAAAGAAAATTCAAAGGGCTGTAACTTTTGAACTAGTAGCCCAATCTTGAAACTGTTTGAAATTATGGATTCTACAGGCCACATTCTATAAGAAAATTTTTTTTCCGGGTCGATCTGAGACAATTTTTTTTGAGGGCCTCAAAAAAGGCAGTGTATAACCTTCCTTTTTTACCAAAAATCGACTGCACCAAAATTTCTCGGGAAAACACTTTTTCTGATTAATTTTGGTGCGTAGAATCCAAAACAATTCGTACTTTTTCGATCAGACTTCTCAATCAAAAGTTATAGACTAGAAACCAATTTCGAAGAAAAATTCAAAGGGCTGTAACTTTTGAACTAGTAGCCCAATCTTGGAACTGTTTGAAATTATGGATTCTACAGGCCACATTCTATAAGAAAATTTTTTTCCGGGTCGATCTGAGAATTTTTTTTCGAGCCTCAAAAAAAGGCAGTGTATAACCTTCCTTTTTTACAAAAATCGACTGCACCAAAATTTCTCGGGAAAACACATTTTCTTATTAATTTTGGTGCGTAGAATCCAAAACAATTCGTACTTTTTCGATCAGACTTCTCAATCAAAAGTTATAGACTAGAAACCAATTTCGAAAGAAAATTCAAAGGGCTGTAACTTTTGAACTAGTAGCCCAATCTTGGAACTGTTTGAAATTATGGATTCTACAGGCCACATTCTATAAGAAAAATTTTTTTTCCGGGTCGATCTGAGACAATTTTTTTTTCGGGGCTCAAAAAAAGGCAGTGTATAACCTTCCTTTTTTACCAAAAATCGAATGCACCAAAATTTCTCGGGAAAACACTTTTTCTTATTAATTTTGGTGCGTAGAATCCAAAACAATTCGTACTTTTTCGATCAGACTTCTCAATCAAAAGTTATAGACTAGAAAAGAAACCAATTTCGAAAGAAAATTCAAAGGGCTGTAACTTTTGAACTAGTAGCCCAATCTTGGAACTGTTTGAAATTATGGATTCTACAGGCCACATTTTAAGTAGTATTTATCTAGAATACTATTTTAAATTTTTAATGTATTTGAGTGACAAGTATTTGAATACTTTTTACTGTATTCGAATCCTTTTCAAAGTAAGATAATGAAATACTTTTGAAAGTATTCGAATACTTTTTATAGTATTCAAATACCTTTGATTTGTGTAAAGTATTTACTATTCAAATACTTTTTGAAAGTATTCTGCCCAGCTCTGGTTTCAATTGTGTTCGCAGAGAATTTAACAGTTTCATTCGATAACGCTTTTGTGTGTTTCCTCTTCTGTTACTACTACCATTGTATATACATCTTATACAATGCTACTACTAAGCTTTGAAGTGTTTAACTCCGTATATATGAAAATAGGGGGTGGTTTTGGTGATCTTACCGATTGATTTGTTTCTCCTGTTTGATTTTGATCACTTTCATTCGTCTTGCCCAACAGGCTAAATCGATTTAATAAATAGTATTTATCTTCTAGCATGTGACTAGTATTTTACATTATTAGCTGGATAAGTGAGTTTTTATTGGCGATAGAAGTTGAGTGGCTATTACCTGGCGTATAATGTACAATATTTTATTTGTTACTCATTTATCAATAGCACATCGTGAAAATAAAAAAAAACGTTTCTATTGAGTAACAAAGAAAACCTGTTCTCCACATTTATTTTGATAAAAATTTCTCATTTCTGTGAGTTTTCCAATTGATCAACACATTTCTTAAAATTTTTTATTCAAAATTACAATTTAGGACAAAACGAATTTTGTATAATTGAAAATTATTGCAAATGCAGTTTCATTTGACCAGTACATTAATGTAATTACTGAGAGAATCAAGCATAGTTAAGTCATAAGAATTTGGCGGATAAGTTTAATAAAAAGTAAAAAAATATCAATAAACAATATACTATACAAAAAGCTATAAATCACGATCACATTACTAAAATAAAATATCAAAAAACTGTCGCAAAGTAGTCGTAAAAAATTCGATAAACGGTTACATTATAAGTAAAAGAAATTACGATAAAAATAATATTCCTAAAACTTGACTATATAAAATTTAAAAATTGCAACACCGACATT
Organism: Photinus pyralis; assembly: GCF_008802855.1. Taxonomy (NCBI): domain Eukaryota; kingdom Metazoa; phylum Arthropoda; class Insecta; order Coleoptera; family Lampyridae; genus Photinus; species Photinus pyralis. The sequence goes on along the minus strand of NW_022170509.1, from coordinate 2,914,928 downwards.
TGGAATATAAAAACCTAGTTATCCTTTTAAATTATGACCATTAGGCTTTCTGTGAATTAAATTCAGTAAGTCATACTGAATACATTCGAGAAATAAAAATATAAAAGAGGTCACAATTTATAAAGTTACGCAATTTACATTTACATAATTACGAAGAGCTGTCTTAAAATTAAAAGTGTAACGTAATGTTTATAAAAATTAATGTACGTTTAAATATAAACACTTTTATAAATCCGATATAATTATCTATATGCACAATTTATATATGTACAAAAAAATATTTGAAATACAAGTATACATTATCCTATGTCAAACGTAATAAAAAATAGTAACGAACAAATCACTGAACGTGAAGACGATTCCATATAAATACAGTTCTGGCACAGACCAATAAACTAGATGTAGTAGACTGACACTTGAATTAAATAAGAAATAGCGAGGTAATCATATTCTTAAAACGCCTAAAATAATAAATACTTAATTGCGAAAGATAACTCACATGACACGCACAAATGTCAGCCAAATACAACCGGAGTAAAGATTTGTTGTGTCTACTTAAAAACTAAACTAGCCGAATAAAATCAAAATGTGCTATATAAGTGCGCCATTTGCGCGTATACACGGTCCAAGTTCCGTTCCATCAGCATAGCGAGGCACTCAAAAAGGAAACTAGCAGCTGCTGGAGGGTAAGTACGCGTCCAATCAGTCACCCGATCTTGCGCCATATCACAGTATAACACGCACGCGCACACCCACATGCTTCTCCATTAATAAGAAAACCTTATTTTATAGGCATCATTCGACATAAACGTTGTTACTCCGACGGAGAATGTTTATTGTATAAAGCACATGCATGCGAGTGCACAATGCGCATGGAATTGGGCGCGAAGGGTTGGGGCAGCAGGAGATCAGGTGACAAACTTGGTCAGCAAGCCGAAGTTTCTTCTCCTTCCAAAGTACACGCGACGTTTTCTAATCTTTGCGCCAAGTGAAGACGACGACAATTACCATCACTATTTAAAGCTTCCAATAGCTGCAACAGTAGAGATAAAATTAATGTAACATATCCCATGACTTATCGTCTCTATGATTCCAATACATCATCATCAACCACCAAATTCCTTTGGTCAATTTTAGACAACCTGTAGCGTAGCGTAAAGACAAAAACTATGGAGAAAAAGGGAAAAGTGATTTAGACATTGAAATTTCATAGTGTGGCCTGGCAAATATCCAGATAATAAATGCTACTTTGTTGTTGCATTCTAGTGGTATGTCAACCAAAAAGAAAAAATTACCTGTTCTCTATATTTAGTAACATAAATATAGAGTTCCTTTAGAGCTGCCACCGTATCGAATTCATCGGCCTGTTGGGCCGATAACTGCTGCATTGCTGATCCCATTTCTTGATCGGTAATCACAGGTAGAGTTGCTACATCATAATAAAACTGTACCACCATATCTCGATAATGGGGAATATCCTGCGAATAAATACGATTATTTGAAGATACTGCATCGAACCTTACTTTAGCAAATAACAGTTTATTCGACGGCGAATCCTTTCCCAGTCTATGTTCGGTTGTTGAACAGGCGTCCATAAATGTCTGCGCTATAACCGATAAGCACGAATCGAGCGTCATAGTTTTATTAATATCAAATATAAAATCCGGGTTCTTGATAAAATTCACCCAAAATCTAAGAGGAAGACTGTTTGATTTCCACGCGTGTACCACCTCGGGATCTTGAATGCCGTGCTTTTTAGCGGCGTCATCCAACAAATCGAACAGCCACTTAACGGCCGGAGGTAGGACATCGTTCACAGTTAAAATAGTTAAAAAGAAATCATCTACAAATTTCTGAACCGTTCCTTTTGTAGAGAGCAGTCGAGTTAAAAATATTTCAGGTATCGCTTTGTGGGTACGCTCTGTCGATTTACTGTTAGGAAATTGATGATCGTCAACTGGCTTAATTAAGTGGTAAATTTTCATGTTTGTTCCTGTTTCTATATCACCATTTGTTGCTATTATCGGTGACTGAGAGTTGCTAAAATACATTCCGGTTGTGCCTGCAAGATTAATAGTTAAGATTAATAATGGTATAAAAGCAATTATCCGAATGAGTGTGAGCCAAAACGAGCTCTAGCTGCTCCCAAATATTGGGAGGTATAGTCTATGTCTGCGAAGTGTAACTGGTGTGTTTGAAAAGAAACCTCCAGACGTTTTGCAAAACGTTAAATCCTGCATATTTACAGCAAAGAACATTTTAGAAACAGCATAAAAAAATTAGGTATTGGAATATCCCCACGGACCCCCCAGTGCTACGATGTCCACCATAAAACGTTTAGTAGCCATCAGAACTCATTCGTTTTTGGAAAGATTGCCACATCTCCTCCTACCAAGAAATAAGGCACAAAAGGCAGTACTGGGAGTCTGGGTCTCAGTAAACGAAGGCTCGATTACCTTTTCTCAATGATTACCATGAGAATGCTAGAGGAACAGAAAATTTGCTGGGAGTACCCTGCTACGTTTTTTTTTTTGAAAATGACAATGAAACCATCGCATATACTGGGGGGTATCCATACCCCCCAGAGCTACTCTCATCCATAAAACGTTTAGCCATCAAAACTCATTCCTTCTTGGGAAGATTACCACATCCCCTTTACCAAGGAATATGACGGCAAAGGCCGTACCGGGGGGTCTAAGAGGTATGGACTACCCCCAGTAAATGAAGGTTCAATTACCATTTCCCAAAGATTACCGCATGAGAGTGGTAGAGCAAAGATAATTTGCTGAGGGTACACTGCTAGGTTATTTTTTTAAATGGCAATGGAACGTTTACGTCCTGGAGCTTTGCTCTCACCCATAAAACGTTTAGCCATCACAAATCATTAGTTTTTGGGAAAATCATCCCCTCTACCAAGAAGTATGACGGAAAAGGCAGTAACTGGGGTTTGGATACCCCAAGGTTCGATTACCTTTTCCTAAAGATTACCATGAGAGACGAAAGAGAATTTGCTGGGGGTACACCGCTACGTTTTTTAAAAAAATGGGATTGGAACCACCATATACACTGGAGGGTATCCCATACTCCCAGAACTATGCTTTCTCCCATAAAACATTTAGCCATCAGCATTCACAATACTTTCTGGGAAAATTGCCACGAAGATTGCTCGAACCAGGTTCCTTTTAAGACTTTGGAAACAGGAAAAAGTCGCAGGATGCTAGATCAGGCGAGTATGGCATGGGTTTGAGCACTACAATGCCTGTAGCGGGCCAGACAGCGCATTGTTGTCCTGGTGCAACATCCACAACTTGTTTTTCCAACACTCCGGCCAGTTTTTACGAACTTGTTCTTGCAGTGTTGCCTAAACTTTCAAACAGGCTTTAAATTTTGACATCGACATCCTTGCTTTTTTCATTCTATGCGATGCAGGAGTTTTCCAGTGCATGGATTGTCGCTTAGTTTCAACATTGTATTGGAATATCCAGGTTTCATCACGAGTGGTGTTAGCGTAATGAAAAACGAAGTGGTCGTGTGAGATAACTACGCAACGGGAGCGACAATCAAAACGAGTTTTTGCACTTCCAGCTAGCCAACGCTGCATTCGTTTCCCCCACTACCTCTCTAAAACTCCTCGTTATTTAATAGCCAGAGCTCGTACTTAATTTTTACACCCAGTATATTCAATCTTGGCATTCTATTTCTTAAGATACAAGCTGCAATGTTTGCTTTGTGTATGTACATGTAATGTGATTTAATAAACTGGAATTAGCAATATAAATTAATAATCGCGATTTATTTACGCTTTACGTATGTACAATCGCAAAAAGATAATTGAAATTGTCATTAAATAAATGCAAGGAGAGTCGTTGAATACGTCTGTTCGGTACCGTGGTCATATTGACAAAATGCAGGTAAAAGATTTTCGCCAACCTTATAAACGCTTTGTTGTAGCGAGATAAGCGGAACTTAATTACAGTAGGTACTGAGAGAAGGGATATAAATATAATCGAGTTCGTGTGAGTGATTCCAAGGGTAATCTCAGGCGTCGAACTTGCGCCAGTTGTCGTGAACAGCCCAAGCAAATCACCTTCGAGGCAAACACCTGGAAGAACGCGATACTTAGTAATTTCCATAGCAGAAAACAACGCGTCTATTCCGTGACCGGTATGTGCAAAGCCCACCTGGAAAGTCAATTTCATTCCCACATCAAATCAAAAAGAAGCCACGCCTAAATTTTGGTCGGTCCATGTGCGTCCAACTACACCCTACACCCACAAAAGCGCAGCGAAGACTCCTAGTGCATAAACAGTCAAGGTATTTATACACAATGACTTGCGTCGCAGTTGTGCCTCATTGTCGAACTGCTTTTATCATAGCTTGCCCTGTTGTAGATTTTAAAATAGCGTCAGAGCCCTTGTCAAGTATGATTGTTACGAATGAATGTGGTATTTACCTTACAGGATTGTTCCATCCTCAACGTCATTTATTTAAAAAAATGTGTTCTGTTTCAGCAAAAATAAGAACCAATTCAAAATTTAGACATTATTTCTCCTCTACTCCTAATCCTTGAGGCCAAAAGAGGGTCATTACCCGACGAGCAACCGTGACATATTAATCTAATTACACAACAAGAACCACACCTAATGTAATTAGCCAGAAGTATGAGAAAAGAAAAATCTGTTACATCCTTTACATACAGCACTCAAGCTTGCTTTCGAGTTTCACAGACATAGACCCTATACCTCACAATCAACTTTAGCAAATAGGAGTAATCCTAAAGTCGTTGGGTGTGATGCACCTATAAGCGGCCGATTTTGACTGTTTGAAAAACTACAAAACTTTTATAAAATTAATTTTCAACTGTTTAGTTAGTGTTTCTAAATTTAGAACAGAATTAGATATACCCATGAACTTACAGTTATGGCACGGTTGTTTGCAATTATTAAAGCTATCATTTTGCCTTGAAATTAATGACATCACAGCACTTTCTTTAACACCATAATGTGCTAAAGTGTTCAACTTTTTCCAACCTCCGAGAGTTTTTGTAGTTAAATCTTCATCTTGCAAAGTTAAATGCCCACCCCTTCCATGTCTCCATTCTAAAATGTAACACAGTCGATGAATAACAATTCAAAAAAAATTTTTCGAAATACCTAAATCAACTTCATAAATCGAAGGTCGAAGTGAAAATGGAGTATTTTTAAACAACGCATCTAAGATTTTTGATTTAACCTGACTTATCGTATCACAATCTAAAACCTTGCACTGGATCTTCTCGTCGAGATCTTCTTGAACGATATGGAGCGTCTAAAAGCAACGCAAATCAGTAATGTAACTAATTTAAAAGAAAAGAAACGTACAACTACATTATGTTCAATTTGTTCACGAAGTAAACGTTCTTCCGATAAAGAATACCTCGCATCGTGCGTAATAGCATCAACTAAACCCTTCTCAATTTGATGTTTAATGGCTTTGAATAATAAAAATAATGACGAGCCCGCGTATTCTTTGAGATACGAGTACATGCATACTGCCATCCAGTTTGTGAGCATTTTCTCGACAACACTTTCTGTCCTTCTTAACATTAGTTGAGGATGCTTAGTGTTAACCGATTTATCAATAAGTCGTAACATTAAACATTTTAGAATATCTGTCGCATATTCCATTTTACCCATTAACACAACCATTAATAAGGATGCAACGTTAACCCTAAAATTTGTTGTAACTTGTCGGTTATTTGCATTTCCGGCGCACTTACTTATTACGAATATTAAAAGACTTTTGAGTCTCCAAAGTCTCTATGAAAACCAGAATAAAATGTTTGCTATTAATTAACTGTTCAAACTGCAACATCGCCGTATCATAATTAGTTCTAGGACCATTAATACGAATCTGTAACAAATAAAGAGTAACAAACAAATCGGGCACAATGAAAGCATTACCTTAGGTGCATTCAATATAGGATGATCGCTTACGCCAGGAAAAAACACCTTCATTATGTAACTCATGTGATCGAGAGCAGGAATTCCAGAGCTCTCTAAATCTGCAGTTAAATCAGTCATGTCTGTTTGTAGTTCCGCAAAGGCTACATAGATATTACACTAATATTCAAAATGTAGCGACCAAATAATACTTACCCAGCTTACATTCAGATCTAACATTGCTCTCTAAAGTATCCATTTGAATCTGTATTCGTTTATACTCTCGTTCGGCTTGTGTCGACTTTCGTCTGTATATAATTAAAACGCCAATAAAAAATATTATAAATAGCAGTATTCCCGCTATTATCATAGCTATAGCGGTTGGAGGAAAAATAAATGATTTGTACACGTCGTAATGTAAGTATCCTATCGTAAATCGAATATTTTTACCTACGCGTACGACAACCAATGGAAGATTCACCTCAGTCTGCAAATAGAGCGAAATAATTAAAAATGTTAGCATAAATACCCATCAAGTCTTCAGTAATGAGTTCTTTTGCCGCAGTAAATTCCCCACTAAACCCAGTTCGTTAATTTAAAACCCCCACCAAAGAGTACCCATAATAAGAGATACAGCGCAATGGTATAAACGCGTGTTGGCTATAAGAACTCGCCCGCTAGGATTCCAAAAGCGGGCCCTCGCGTAGAGGTGGCCAGAACTAACCGCCTCTTTAAATATTGGCGCGTATTGAAAATTTACAGAATTCTTTATAGAATTTCGGTTTAAAATATTTGCGCGGTTGTCACATTTAATTTTCTTTATAATTGGCTGTATAAAATGTGGACATGATATAATTAGAAAACATTACTTAAGTATAAAAGAAATCAGCAACGATTCAGTACCTATTGTTAATTACATTGGTATTTTCCTGTTTAGTTGGCGTCTAATTACTATTTAATTTAATAACCAATAACAGGTACAATTGTAAAAATGTAAATTAAATTTGTTATTATCCATCCTTTTTAGATCGTCTACTACAATCAAATTAAAGTAGACAACATATTTAATAAAAGTGGATTTTATGATGAGCATAGCGATTATTTTACAGGAAATTTTGTTTGCTTTAATTTTGTATAGATGCCTACATACGCTGAGTTGTTTAATCATTAACAATCAATCATTACAATGCAACAATCCTTATGTCCTCAGAAAAAAACATCAGTCTAATCCAATAATCAGTCAAAATATATAGTGCAGTTAAATAATAAATTAATAAATCTGCACCCGTCGAATAAATTTAATTAAATATTTACACGTTATTCTCATTTAAACGATTCAATTAAAAAAATACTCTCGATCCGCATTTTAAGCTGCAGCACTAGCGCGCATCGGTCCCCTAGCAACTAAGCGTTGTACACATGTTTTTCAATCACCATTGGCTAGTAGCGGAAAAAACACATAAGTATATGTACTTAAATTTGCCGCTCAACTTGAGCCACCGCGCACTCTGCTAGTGATTCATCCATCTAAACGATTGATAATGCAGTGTATGTTCTCATTTTTGAAAACAACATTGGCTTTCAATCCAAATATAGGGTTTCTGGAGCGTTTAAATATCTCCGGAATGCGTGGGTCGATCGGACTGAAATGTAATGGGGATTAAAGGGGATATTAGTCGCATCGACTGGTAAAAAATATGGTCCAAATCGGTCAAGTAGTTTTTCAGTTATCGCAAAGAAGCCATTTTTAAAGAGGTGGGGTTGCGTTGGTCCACAGTTCACATTTTTAACTGATTTGAACCATTCGATCACAACTATAATCCAATTGAGGCAGTTTATTTTGGATTTATTATATTGTTTATAGTTTGGGCGGCAAAAATTAAAAAGTGATTGCAACATTTTTTCCGGGAATCTTTCATTATCTTATTATTTGTACAATAAATGCTATAAAACGTCTATTGGCCTTTTTTTTTTAAAAAATGTTCGTTTATTTCCGCGCAAGTCGGAAGTAAATATCTACTTCCTCTATCTAAACGATCTAGTTCGGTCGACTTTTCCATACGTCCGTGTGTGTACAAAGGGCAGAGACGTAATCAAAGCGAGCTTATTACTCGCGCTTACTGGGAATACACAATACACACTAAAAAATCTATTATTTACCGCTCAAAAAACGGCTTATTGTTACACGAAGAACATACCTATGAATCAAACCCACAAGCGTTCCTTCCTTATAAATTGTGCCATAAGCGTAGAATGGAATAACATATCTCTAAACATCATACATTTCAAGGAATAATAGATACCTAAATAAGTACAAGCAAACACTAAACATTTGGCAACTCTGGGATTTCTGCAATGATATTTATAAACTTCTAAACAAGTAGTTGCCTTGAAATAGCCCCTTAGGCGTAGCGTACGCCAATAAAATTGAGAAAGAACAGTAAAATTTGTTAGGCAACACACAATACATATGCAACACTATTCTCTATGCCATTGAATCTCTTATTATGGTTACTCTTTGCCCCCACTACCAAATTTTATTACATTGTGGAATTTGTTGCTCCGCCCATTTTTTTGAGAGTCCATATAGTACGGGAACTTAACTTAAAATACGACCTCAAAGAAAGGATGAAATGTTGCATGCATGTAGCTTTAAATATATGTACTTCAATGTCGATACGGAAACAAGTCAAGGAATGATCTTCATCTCCCGCATTTTGGTTTTCTTAATGTTCTACGAAAACGGACGAACTGAGGTGTTTACTATTCAATACCTGATACAATACTTGAAACTTGGACATATGCCTGGCGTCGCCGCCTCCCCCAAGATTTAGGCAACTGTCGTGAGGTGTCTGTGTGACCATTTCATATGAAAACATTTTCCGCTATAATCTGGATCTCCCCTTTACAACCCTTTATTGTAAAATTCAAAAAAGTATATTTAGGAAAATAGTAGTGACGCCTGATCAAAAAGGTTAAAAACTACAATTCCCAATTTAATAAACTATTAAATTGGGGAATTATAGTTTGTTAATCTTCATAAAATTTGATTTTGATGGCAAAGAAATAAAGAAAAGTGTATGCTTTCTATTGCTTCATTTCTGACGACTTAATGTACAGAACTTGGCTTCACAAATTCAGTTGAATTGCACCTACCTTAACCCCATTTTCATCAGTATCAGCTGGTTGCTGCTCCGGGGGAGAGCAAACCAATTGAATAAGCGCTAAACTGGTGACGTTGCACGGCTTGGTACCAATTGTAACTATCACATCTGCCTCGTCACTTGCTACATTTAAATTTTCTCCCTCGATTACCAGCGTGTCACCTTTATAGGACTTAATCAAATTTGGAAATTCGAAAAACTTGGGGTCTTCGACATATAATAATTGGGAACGCAAATTGGAAAAGTGCTTTTCCAGATCTCTCACAGCGACCACGTTGTCCATAATGAAACCGAATTTGAGACTGAGCTGCGCTTCTGATATCTTGACGAGTGAATGCTTTCGGCCAGTAACAGATCTACTAACGCGAGTACTCGCTATGAGAAATTGACGATTCACTGCAGGACTTGGACACTCCATTTGTGTGGAACTTAATACTGTGCAGACTGTTTTATTTACGGGTACCGGTTCATTGTAATAATAGACCTCCATTTCCGGTTTTTGTATGCTATCCAAATTAGACCCGTGCACAAATATCATACGACCACCAGATACAAAACTTTTCAAAGGTTTTACTTCCATTATTGTCGGATCTTGGGTGTAATTAAACGGATTGCCTTCTAAAGTGCGGTTAGCTCCGTCGATAGAAAGTGTTAATTTTTCAATGTTTATGGGTTTTGAGGCTTTAGAAGTGATGCATGTTAGTCGACTACTTGATGCTTGTGTTAAATTCACTTGGCAAACGTAACTGTCCAAATACGCTGTAATCTCAGACCCTATATTAAGATACTGTCCACTTATCGCTAACTGTGTGCCTCCAGATTGGGGACCAATTGGTGGGTAAACTCCCGTAAGTCGTATATTCTTGTAACTAAATTCAACCGACGACTTCGTGAATCCAGCTTCGTTTCCGACAATAACGGGCGCAATAGTTTCCATGGGAGACGATCCAGATATACATTGAATTTTTACAGACACTTCATAATTGACAAGTTCACATGGAACATCTCCTATTTGGATTTTACCCATTACGTCTTCCTTCTTTAAACCTAAATTACTTCCTTCTATTGTTACAAGGGTACCTCCCTCAATTGGCCCACTCAAAGGCTTAATCTGCAAACATAAATAAAATATATAAGAAAAGATAGACAACACATCACTGAAAATCTTGCGTCGTTAAATTATTTATCGACCAAAATTTCAGTTTCAAAATCTTCTTTGAAATTGTATGATTATTAAAATGAACGAGAATTTGTCCTAGCGTTGAGTGAAGGATTAGGGAAGAGGCGCAACCGCAATGTAAATTGTCGTTCCATAGCGATATCTCACTTCATTCTCGCTCTAAACGTTTTTATACACCCCTCCGTCCACAAACTACGGAATGAGTGAGTGCTGCCACGCAATACGTCATCCGTAACTACACATTATTTTGTATCTGATAAAATTAAAAATAGATATTGTGTGTTCATTGTGCACTTCCTTAGCATTTTAGAGACTTCATTCATTTAATTCCTATTTATTATATCAACCTACTTAACTTACCGTAATAATATTGTATTTATGTGACACCATAAGGGAATGGGTATTTACCTAGGACTAGATTATTGAAAAACAATTTCTTTTGTCCATTTTGGGAACTTCTTGATCCTCAATTAACGTTTAAATCTTTAAATCCAAATCAAAGGCAGATATAATGGGGCTGGGGGCAGAGCAATAGATGAGTTGACTGATATTTGATGCTTTTAAATGTCTTTGTCCATTATAACTGTGCAGGCTGCTGAGACATCAAATAATTAATATTTGGGGGTGCGGATTTAATTTTAGCAACGATTTTAGATAGTATTCGCGCTGATAGGAATAAGTCAAAATTATAAATTGTTGACTGACCAGAAGCTAAATTTAATTTTAAGGAAACAAACAGACAAAAAATAAAATTTAAATTCACACCATGTAACAATTAGCTAATTTAAATCACTAAATAAGGTAAATTCATTTGTTCGTTAAAATTGATACTTTTCTTCTTTTTTGGTGGGAAGATTTGTAACTAGCCGTTTCTTTACGGATATTGTGGTGAATAAGCATTTTGATGGCATTATTCAACACGTACTCAAAATGATTCGCGCTCATGCCCAATTTGTGTCTTAAACCTTCCTCACAATAAGTTTTTATACGAGTATATCGCACACCAAATAAATGTTTTTGTTTTTCAAAGGCTGTGGAAAATAATGCAAAAATATCTTGAATTAGCTTCGTAAATTCGTCTGTAGGTCTTTTCAAGAAATTAATAGATTTGTCACCACCGTAGTCCTTATGAAGCAAAAATATTTCACTTTTATTAATAATAGCACTGTCTGATTTTAAAATAATTGGTTTACAAATTTCACAATCATGATGTTTTAAAAGCGTATGGGCTAAATATCCCGCTACATAAATGTTAGAGGACAATTCAAGGGTTGGTTTTTCGGGAATGGGATCAATATTTTCCTTGTTTTGTATTACTTTCTCGCTATTTTCAATGTTTGAATTTTTATTCAACTCCGAAACTTGCCTTAAAAAGCTGATATTTCCAGACATCTCACTATTTGATTCGTTATTTGCCCCTGGTATATTTACATCTAAGTCCAAGTGTTCCGAATCATCAATTTCACAATTGGAATTACCTAAATTTGATTGCAATCTTATTGAAATATTCCTTTCCATACTTATTCTAAATTGACAGATTGTGGGATTTGGATTGTAGCCAGTGATTCCTCACGACGAAAAAAAAATTTTCAAGAGGGTCTTGATTAGTGAAGTTGGTTAGTAAATACTTCACTTCCTCCTTTTTCAATTTATTCCACGGTAGCAGAATGGCTTTTATTGTCCATTGAAAACCTTTCAGACAGTAAATGTTTTTTCTTTGTCGATTATTTTCATACACTTCTATGTAATGAAATAAAAAATAAAGAGGTTTTTTGGAAGCAGAAATTAACTACCCCAAAGCGGATACGAACCTTCAGAAGTCGAAGGCCCTCTTTCGCTCTAAACAATCCTCCTTATTCTCCAAGTGAAGAAGAACAAATACACAAACAAATAAAGTAGACCGCCCAATAACATTGTCGTAATCTATTGTATCTTGCAGGATTCGAAACCACTCTGGTAAAAATATTATGGAAGAAAATTACTCCTGTCCTTTCAAGAAGCAAAACAACAAACAGCTCTTTCAAATAAATGATCTTGATCGTCGTGTGTAGGTTTAACAGACAAGGAAATTAGAAAATACCCATCCAAAGACCCTTCTGGATTTCATGCCACCAAGAAAGTGCCACACGAACACAGCGATCATTCTCAGAGTTACAAAAGTTCTTTTAGTTTTGATCAACCCTTTTCTACAACAAGAGAACTGAATATTCATATCGCAAAATGCCATAAAGATATCGGTAAAGCGACGCGACGTCAAAAACGAATGAGACCGAGGATGGAGGATCACTTGCCAGAAAATAAATAAGTGGATTCCAAAAACAGCGAGATTGTCAGCAGTCTCCAAATTTTCTCGATCAATTGACAATTGTGTATCAAAAAATGATATATCCTCTTGGTCCCCTTAATTTTACATATTCCTGTCTCTGTATTCCAATCAAGTCAAAAAACCGTTCCCTTTCGAGGTTGGTCAAGGCAAACATTAATGGAAATTTACCTTATCAATCGAAAACAACCAAGAACAATTCGTCCCTATCTCGTCGAGTTGAATCAAAGGTTTCAGATGGCGACGTTCGAGGAGCTGTTAAAATACTATCTTCAAGTGACGCTTTAGCACCAGAAGCATTTGAAACCTATAAGGCTTTACTAGAAAAACATCCAACCTACCTTTACAGAATATGCCAAAAAGTCCACAAAAAGACAAAAATCTGATTGAAGTTAAAGATATAGTAAAATGGAGCACAATAGCGATTTCATTACTTTCTCGTCACTTTTATGCTCTTTCTATCGCTTTACCGGGTGAAGCAAGCGGGAGAAGTAAGGGGAACTTTCAGAAAATATTTACCTTATCATATTCTCACCTCACCAAAAATCAGCTAGTTACTAATTCTAATTTAGGGCATTTTTTTGTGTAAAAGTGCCGGCTATTATAGCAATAGGTATGTTCCGGGAGTTTCCGCCCAGGGGCTCTATGATTTTCGGATTTTTTTTACATAGAATACACTTGGTTTTTCGTTGAGTGAAATGACATCCAGTTTAGGCTACTTATGAAACTAATTTGACTGGACTATTTCATAGCAAATTTACTAATTGTGCAGCATGAATATTTGATTTATCCTTACGCTTTCCTTAAACTTGAAAATATTTTAGCAACGATTTTAGATAGTATTCGCGCTGATACACGAATATGTGTCACAATTTTGTGACTTATAGGTAAATTGTTACTTATCAGAAGCTAAATTCTACATAATTGAAGGGAACAAACATCGGAGAAAAAACGAGAGAAAAAATAAAATTTTATATTCATGTCATTTAAAAGTTAAAAGCCAAATTAATATTTCCGCAATTCTTTACTGTATCAGCACGAAACAGAAACAATGTTTGTATTGGTTTCCTTTTCCAGCTTGAATTGCAATTGATAAAGAAGCGCACGACTCACGCGAGCCGTCGCCTCATATTACGAATTGCAAACAACCTCACCGTTGCAGTTGCAGCCGCTGTACTGAAAATCTCGTCGGGATTTTACCAGTTATGCCGCCTAGATCACAACAGGATGCGGTGGCGAGATAAAGCGTCATATAGTTGCGCCTCTTCCCATATTTATTACTCAATGGTCCTAGGCATTTGAGCATTTTAAAAACAAACTGGCTACATTACATAATGTGCTGCCCTGATGTCCTTAAAGCTGTATGACACTCTGCATTTTGTTGTATCGTTTCTTTATTTTGGTCTTGGTTCTTTAACATTCGGTATTTAAGTGTATCGGCTTTTTAAAAGTGGAAGAGGCATAAATAGAACCATCAAAAAACAAACGCAGGCTGAAGTGTCAAATGTGGCAATGGTTGCAGAATTTTCGTTTCGTTCCACTTTCCACAAAAACTCTTCATTGAAAATATATAGGGATGTAATTTGAAAAAGGGGCGCCTTTGTTTACAGTATGTTATGTTTTTATATAATCTATTTGTAAATAATTGCAATTGTGATATGCTTCGCATTACGTGAATACAAAATTCAAACATGAGTACAATACTCCACCACTGGTGGAGTTGAAGAACAGCTATATCCATATCCATTTAAAAGAATTAAGTTTTCACATTTTCAAAACTGCCAAATTTGAGATGAATTCCTGAACACCAATTGTTACATATGACATAACACTTGTACAAATTTTCAGAAATTTATTTGTAATAATCAGATCAGCTTGTTGTACACCCTGTATGTCAGTTCTTAGCTTCCATTCCAGAATCCAAGCGACCGACACAAAGAAGTTTCTCTTTTTATAGAAAAGATTATCGGAACAGGGTGACACAAAAACTTACCACATCTATTCGAGGCTTTGGACACTCGGTATGTGAAACATGCTGGCAGGTCTCATTATAATTACACGTATTTCCACACCAAGTACATTGATACTTAGAATTTCGGGTAACACAAAGTGAACAATCTGGATGTTCACGATGTGAACCAAGAATATCACATCTATACAATATAACACTCATCGAATCAACGTGATGATTACGATTCCATATTACACGTACATTCGCTTTATATTCCCCAGTCTTCATTTTGTAGGTGTACTGCAACGAGAGAAATTAAACAAATTTAACATGTACAAATTTAATTACCGTAGTTCGATCGCAGACGATATATTTATTATTGGAATCTACTCGTGCCGGCACAAGCATATTGGCATCTTCGAAATTGACAATGCACTGAAACCCTGTATGTCCCGGTTGCGGATGTGGTAAATTTTCCACTTCGAATACCATTTCTTTCGGAACGTTATTAGGAATAAAAATAATATCTCTCTTTCGAAATCTTGGACACGAGTCGACTCCGTGATTTGATAAATGCATGGGATTCTAAACAAATACAGTAATTACACATTATCACGAGTACGAGTACTTACATTTTCTCCACTGATAATAGTCCGTTGGCACGTCGACGTATTATGTGTACACCTGTTCTCGTATATACACCAATTACACGCCCATTGCGATTTTACGCAATCCATGCAAGTGGAATGTTGTGAACAGTCATAATAGGCAAAATTTCGCGAGACAAAGTCCTTATTGGTTTCCGAAGAACGAACACTAAGAGGTACTAACACGTGATCTTGCTTCCCTAAAATTTGTGGCCTACTTAAAATATCTGGCGTCACACATGATAAACCAAAGTCTGTCACTACAGCATCGATGGGCTCGGCCGAACCGAACACACATTTATATTTAGCACCGTAAGGAAGTTCAGGTAAAGTACGTATTGTAAGACGGACGGTAGTCATCTGATTAATAGGAATGCGATCAGGAAGCACTTGCTCAAAATCGATACATTGTTGACCTGTGCCCAAAGACAACCAACGAGGAGAACTGTGAGAAGCCTTTTGACACGCACTACGCACTGTACACCTGCAAGATACGGTAATTTAGCAGTCACCCATACTAAAATAAACGAACTCACTTTTTTTCTAATGAACACCAACCACAATATGGATCCTTCGATTCCAAACACGCCGAACAGTTATTGTAACTACTACAGTGTTCTACATTTATTTTTGAGATCTAAAACAACATAATTTTTTAGTGCCGGTGAAACATTTTCAATTACTAAATTACTGTCGCCATCTAATGGTCTTGTTTTTGACAGTTAAATTGGCGGTTTTTTCCTGAATTATACTCAACTTCATCTTTCATAAACAACATTCCTCTGATACCAAAAGCACAAGATTTCAAAGCCATTCCTGTTTGAAGGAAAGTAAGTAGTTCTAACAACTAGGACTGATAAGGCATTTTTGGTCAAAACCGATATTGCTATGCTTGAAGGCCGACTTCGATTAAATATCGGCGTATGGGGGATTTTTTTAAAAGTTGCGAGAAATGGTGACACACCTGCCTGTGTGGCGCAGTGGCGTGGAAGCGCGTCTGCAGAACTAAGGGTCCCTAGTTCGAATCCGAGTTCGGACAAGGATATTTGTAAATGTATAGTGGGTTGGATTGGTAGCGCAGCCTTGGCTGAAACCCGCCCACTTAAAAATAAAGTCAAAAAATAAATACAGGGTCCCTAATCTGGTCAATTATCAGGGGAAATATACAAGATATCAAAAGAGTGTTGGGGTTCTAGACAGTAATAATTTTAATTATACAGGGTCATCAAGTTTTTTAGTGAAACACCCTGTATATTATTCGATATTTCAATTTTTCTCTTAATTTTAAGCAACATTTGTTAGAAGCCTAATGTACACAAATTTAATCGTTTTCGGGATTTCGAGTTTGGAAAATAGATGTTGATAGATTGGGAAACGGTCGATTATCGGGGACAATATACACGATATCAAAATAAAAATTATACAAAAGTTTTGGGGTTCTTCAATGTCTACTACGCAGTAATAATTTTAATTATGCAGGGTTGCTCATAAGTACCTACCTAAGCAGGGTCCTGCTAAATATAACATGGCCAAGGATTACGGGCCCATCAGCCTATCATCGCTTACATACATAAGGAATGGGGTACTGGTCCTTAGACCACTACATCCGCTTGCAGGGAGACGGCTCTACACAACCTAGTGCGCAGGCTGGAAAAGGGAATGTCTGCCGGGGGTAGCTCTGGGAGCGTTTTTAGATATCGAGAGTGTGTTTAACAATACCACGTTCAATTTAATTAGTGACGCCGCTGAAAGCTTTGGCATTGATGGATCAATCGTAAGATGGATCCTCCGTGTTTGGAAGCAGAGTCTATATATCCTCAATCGGGATGACGAAAATGAGCCTAGCAGATACTAGAGATGTCCGCAGCATGGGGTGTTGTCTCGACTGCTGTGGTGGCTGGCTTCTCCGCAGTCTGAACGAGGAGGGAGCGTATACACAATGATACTCGGACAATATCTTGATTGTCATAACCCGGAACCCGGAAAAGACTGAGGTTGCTCGAATAGAAGGAAAGCGGACTTGATGAGCTCACTTACGCCGTGAAGTATGACGCTTTTCCCTATGTTTCGTTTGGCTGGGCGGCGAACTACTCATAGTAGCAAAGTTCCCTCTGCATCCTGAGATGAGTTCCCGGCTAGCATACTTTCGCAAATACTCCATGAAGCATTGAGTGAGGCGGCATCCTTTCTACCGGCTCTGGGCCGGAATCGGGTAGCTCCGCCCCAAACTTTATGCGTAAATGCTATGAACTCTAACTTTTACCCGCTCATAGACTCCCGCCTGACCTGGAAAGGGCACATTGAGCGAATAGGTAAAAAGGTCACTGCATGTCTGTGGGCATATACAGGGTGTTTTTTTGGGAACTTTAGTTAAAAGTTTCTGGGAAAGTAAAATAGGTAGGTTTTTGAAAATTTGTACTTAGGAGTTACTCTGAAGGCCGAATCGATGTAAAATATTTTCAAAATTGCCGCACTTCCGGAAACACCGGAAGTAGATAGTAACTTTATTTTAAATGGCAACCCCTATTTTTTATTGCATTTTTGGATTCTACGTGAAATTTCAGTTCTTTTGATACCCATATGTCATATCTGCCATTTATGGTTTTTAAGTTATTTTGACTTTAAGAAAAAAATGGCGGACGCAGATGGTACCTTGATAATTGATTACTTGAAAAAGGTTATAGTCATGGCAACCCATTTTTATCAGTGCATAGAGAATGAATAGGGCTTTCTTTTACTGTACTTAAAACAAAGTTAAGTTGCGTACAACCGCACCTATGGAGATCCAAATTTAAGAAACTTCAAAGTCTATAAACTCAGTTTTTTTAAAATGGAATGACCATGTTCTTAATATTGCATGAGATAGAGAATCGAAATTGGCATATTTTGACTATACATGTTCCTATAGCTATCTTTAACAGTTTCTGATTTATTCCCATTTCATTGAATTGATCTCGGAATTGATGCCATTTTTTTCGCATTTTCTTTTTAGTAGTTGGCCATAACAATCGAATTTTAAACAAATCAAGGAATGGATTCTTTAATACCATTGATTCTAGTTCTAGTCTAAATAATTCATTAATAAATAACTAAATAATTAAGGATATAGGACGGAAAATTTTTGAAAAATCTAAACAGAGTCGTTCAACTGAATTTCTTAAACAACTTATAAGTCTGGAAATTAAGAGAGGTAATGCGATATCTGTTCTAGCAACAATTCCATACCAAAAATGTTTCAACGAAGTTTTTTATATTTTGCATTGAATTTAATTTGTTAATCTTGCATTTGCAATTCAATTCATTTTCTTAAATATTCTCTTGTAGAGCTTTGTATCACTTGTGCTTCAACGGTTTGTAGTGCATTAGGGGTACAAAATTTCCAAAATTCATACAATTGAATGTACCGAAAGCACGCGCCGCGATTCTGCCCATTTCACCATAAATAACAATTAAATTCCAAAATAGGTGAAACCACTGCGAGTCATTTTTCGATTTTTGGAAAACTTATGTTAACCTATAACAGTGGGTGATGGATTAGTGTCACTAGATTTGTTTAAAATTCAATTGTTATAGAATCATGGCCGACTACTAAAAAGAAAATCCTAAAAAAATAGTGTCAATCAATAAAATGGGAATAAGTCAGAAACTGTTAAAGATAGCTATAGGAACATGTATTGTCAAAATATGCCCATTTCGATTCTCTATCTCATGGAATAGTAAGAACATGGTCGTTCCATTTAAAAAAACTGAGTTTTTAGTCTTTGAAGTTTCATAAATTTGGATCTCCATAGGGGCGGTCGTACACAACTTAACTTTTTTTTAAGTGCACTAAAAGAAAGCCCTATTCATTCTCTATGCACTGATAAAAAAGGGTTGCCATGACTACAACCGTTTTCAAGTAATCAATTATCAAGGTACCATCTGCATCCGCCATTTTTTTTCTTAAAAATAATAATAATAATAATAATAATAATAATAATAATAATAATCACATTTATTGAGTTTTAATTAAGTAAGACAATATTTTATTAAGTAAGACAATAAAATCAAAATAACTTAAAAACAGATATCGACATATGGGTATCAAAAGAACTGAAATTTCACGTAGAATCCAAAAATGCAATAAAAAATAGGGGGTGCCATTTAAAATAACGAAGTTACTATCTACTTCCGGTGTTTCCGGAAGTGCGGCCATTTTGAAAATATTTTACATCGATTCGGCTTTCAGAGTAACTCCTAAGTACAAATTTTCAAAATCCTACCTATTTTACTTTCCCAGAAACTTTTAACTAAAGCTCCCAAAAAAACACCCTGTAGAGGGGCTGTTGAATGTACATGGGGCTTTTAAACCCACGACTGGTATATTGGCTTTACACTGCAGCAGGGATAAGGCCATTAATACTGTACTACTACGTACTGTCAGATGACACTACTTCAATGATAAATCAGTTTAATCTCAAAGCGGAAGAAAGCCGGCATCATTCCATCTCGCTTGGTTCTCGACCGCCAAATCAAAAGCGCCGTGGCTATACCTTTCAGGTTGATTTTTATTAATTTTTTTTTATTTTTGGCCTTTACTTTTAAGTGGGTGGAGTTTCATACCAACCCAACCCACTATACATTTACAAACATCCATCGAACCCGAGACCCTAGTACCGCAGTCGAGTTTCAACTTCAGTGCGTGGCGCATCCGTAATATTTACAGATATTTACCAATGTTTCCTATGCCAGAGTCACCATTAAACCGAGGGGTTGACCGCTGGGCAAATGTGGTGTACAGTCCCGAGGAAATGATGAGCAAATGTAGGGCAAATGTAGCAAATGTTGAAGAAATGTAGCGAATGTTCAGGGAATGTGGTAAATGTTGAGGAAATGTAGTAAATAGTGTAGCATATGTTTAAGAAATGTAGTAAATGTTTATTAAATATGACATATCAATGCGAGTATCAATGATTTGTAAATATAACGATAAATGTATACCAGGCGCTTTCATTACGTGAAAATTATGCAAAGAAAGTGTTTTAAAATTCGTTCATGTCGTGCAGTCGTAAATAATGTGCTCGAGCAAGGTCATGATGGTCTATTATACACCATGAGCAAGGAGGATGCATAACGGTGGCGGCACTCCGACTGTTTTATACAGGGTCATTCTTGACGAGCGTCAGTCACAAAGATATAGAGAACCTTTGAAAATGACACTAAACTGAAATCCTCTAAGGGTTTTAGCACATGATGAATTGAACTAAAATATTTTCAAGATGGCGCCACTTCCACAAATACCGGAACTAGCCATCAATTTTGTTATTTTAAATAGGGACCCTCTATTTTTTCTACATTTTCGGATTCTACGTCGAATTTGGAGTACAACGATACCCTATAGTTGACCCTTTGCTCCAAGGACTTCGTCGATAATCAAGTTTTTATGTCAAAAATGGAATTTGCAGGGGTAATTTTAAAAATTTATTATTCGAAAAAGGTGAGAGATATCGAATTTTCTTATGGTATGGGTAACCGTCTAAAAAGTGAGACTACGTCACTCTTTCAAAGCTCTCAACTTTTAAATTTTTAAATATTCGTAACACCATTCTTTAAAATGCCCCCCCCCCCCCGCACATTTTTTCTTTCATTCATTCATTCATTCATTTATTGAATTGTTCTCCTTTTTCCGGGACTTTTAATTTGATACAAAATGTCAGAGGCTGCTTCAAACGGTTTCCGCGATATTCCATGTTTTAGTCACTTCTTGTAGCAAATTGATTAAAAAAAATTAATAAATTTTTTTAATTACCCCTGCAAATTCCATTTTTGACATAAAAACTTGAATTTCTTTATTCTTTAAATGTTCCAGCTATCATAGTATAAACTATATCCTCGACTGTATCGTGTCTGTGTGTATCTGTGTCGTCAAACATATATAAACTAGTGCATCTACTAACAGAGCAATCTACACATATAAATAAAATAGTAAGAGGTCAAGTTAAAATACAGTAAAACACTTAAGTAGAATAGACAAAATATCACAGAATATTAAGAACACCAATCAGTAACTAGAAACTCTTCAAATGTGTAAAAAGCGTTAATCTTAAGGTAACTAATCACAACATATCTTAATTAATCGATAATCGATTTATCGACGAAGCCCTTGGAGCAAAGGACCAACTCGTTGTACTCCAAATTCGACGTAGAATCCAAAAATGTAGAAAAAATAGGGGGTCCTTATTTAAAATAACAAAGTTTATGGCCACTTCCGGTATTTGCGGAAGTGGCGCCATCTTAAAAATATTTTAGTTCAATTCTTAGATCATATAAACATGGATGGAGCGATGCAATTACACTATGTCGCCAACATGTTCTGATTCAAGACTCTACATACTTTTGTGCTGTATCTCTCTTGTCGACATACAATTTATATGTTGTTATTCCATGTACAGTTTCAGTGATAGTAACCAATCAGAAAATTCAAATCTTTAACCTCACAATGTTAATAAACAATGCAATATTTATTATTTAGGGTAAAAAAGGTTCTCAATACATGAATAAATACATATCTTTATAGGACAATTTAGTGGTACAGAACTGTACTAAAAGTTTAGTTTCATATATAACCATGTAAAGTCAAGCAAGGTTAAACAACAAAAACAACTGTTTGCGAATATACGATGTCAAACGGACAAACGTCCTTACAATCGCCAAGCTTGCGCACTTTTACAATCAACCCGGCAAAGGATAAATACATTACAACTTACTAATAGTAAAAGATGATAGGCAGAAAAATGCACGTTGGAATGTTGGCGACGGTTGTCTTTTAGTAGAGCTTATGTGATAGCTCTATCCATGTTTATATGATCTAAGATTCAATTCATCATGTGCCAAAACCCTTAAAAGGACTTATCAGTATAGTATCGTTTTCAAAGGTTCTCCATATCTTTCTAACTGACAGTCATCAAGAATGACCCTGTATAGGAAACGCGTGTACCAAATCTGCCCTCGTATATTGCCTACCTTCCAGTCGTAGGCTGGTTTTACTATGGAGTCATATGGCAGATACATCGTTTTTCTGTTTATATGATCATTCATAAGATGATTCTGAAGTTGTAACTCATACAATGTGTTGATGTACCTACCCATTGGTTACACAGGCCAATACGACTTTTGACTTTGATAAGAGAATATGAAATTTTGATACATTTATTGATAGTTAGACAAAAAAATATATAGGGCCTGAAAAAGTTTGCTTTTGTATTCAGGAGAGCCGTTGACCAGTATTTTAGAAAATCCAGAATTGAAATTTTTATTTATCGGTAAATCGAAACAAATGTAATTGTATGAAACTTTTACTATCATATCAAATTTAAAATAGTAAAAAAAATTTAGTAGTGAATCCTATTACTCTTTTTTCCGTGTTCATAAGTACTTGCTCTCACTAAGCCCAAAAACAAAATATAGTCCCCCATCACACTTTCGTTGTATTTATCATGATAATGTTGTTCAAAGTTCATATCTTGATAACACGTTCTACTCATTTTTCTGAGTAAGTACGCCCTCAAATAATAAATAATAATAAAAATAATCATTTTTTTTTTTTTGCAGAAAATCGTTTACCTTCTAAAGGTCTTTTGTAGTTACTACAAGCAACATGTGAAGCCCAGGAGGGTCTAGATTCCGAATGGGGTAGTTAAAATAGGTTTCGTAGGCTTCATAAGGCTTTTTACAGGCATTTAAAAAAATTTTGTCTTTCATACTTTAATAAATTAAAAATAGACACGAACTTATAAATTAAGATGGACTGCTAATGCTGAATCAGCATCATATTTCCACTTTCTTGACCACATTTTAACCTCTATGAGTCTTCTAGAAAATATTCAATTGTTGTTTATCACTTAAGTGTCTTAAGTGATATAATATTTCAATTACCAAATGATCCGCGCAAATGCTTGTACATGAATTTAAATGTATGTAGTACCTCAATGATGAGCAAATGTAGCAAATTTCTGTTAAATTTATAGCAAATGTCTGGCAAATGTAGCAAATGTTGAGCAAATGTGGAAAATGGCCCTCGATTAATACCCTGCAATCTTTTTACGAATTTTTCTAAAAGCTGTATCATCCCCACTATTGAAATATAGTATTAGGATTAGGAATAGTTTGTGGTGTTTAACGTGGACCTACTGCGAAATTAAAATTATGTTGAGAGCCTATGTAACCTATAAGCTTGTTTATGAAAAAGAAAGCCGAATATAATTAGTGAATACACAAACTTACCTGAGTGAAGTTCAATCCTAATTATATGGGAGCTTCGTATAATTAAAATTGAACTTCACTCAAATGATACATACCTTAGAGGTAGATAAAACATACAGATAATCCCCCGATGGAGAAAGAGTTGTATCAGGTAGAATAGCATTTCCATCATCAACAACCACTTCCTCGTACTCGGTGGGATCACCACCCGAAAGTAGCACCTTTTTGATACGGCCATTGTTAGTACCCAGAAAAGCGAGAACATGACGTCCGGTTAAAGCTGTAGCTACGGCCGATAAAGAAGTGTTCGGAAACGTCAAAGACGCACTCGCCGTTATAGGGCTAATGCCACTAATCTTTAAACCCACTTCGCAAAAATTTAAAATATTTCCCGCGTTACCAGCTCCAGGACATTTGCCGTCTTGTATGAGTCCAGATATGTATCCCATGTTACGATATTTAACGCTACCATTAAAACACATATGAATATTTTCGTTAAATTTCGCCTCGATATCTCGCAAAGGGTACAGACACAATGCGGAGTGGGGCTGCGGTTCGTTAGTAATTCCTCGGGCCGGTTGAAATACAGTAACCAAAACGGCGGTGCCCGGCGAAACTCCCAAGGAAGCGGCGAGTTCCACCCCCGCAATTGCGATTTTAGCATCTTGAACAAGATTATATCTACGATCACCATCGACGCATTGTAAAGTAACTTCTGTGTAACTATCGTAATTGGCATCATTGATACAAGTTCTAGATAAGCGCGACACGTATCCTTGCTCTTCCTGTCCTGGTAAGTGCGACTGTTTTTGCACAATTACAAAATACGAAAAATCGCTAGCATTAAACCCATAAATGTATTGCACCAAAAAATGATCTCTGTATTTTACGTCGATATTTATTAACGACTGTTTCGAGAATGAAAATTCGGCAATGTCTAACGTGTCCAGATCTCTACTCGCAATTGCTGGAACATCGTGCCTATACTCTCCGTTGTTTGTAAAAGTAGTGCCAACATAAAGAACGTGCGGTCTTCCCCATGGGTTATAATTTCTTGGTCCGATATACGCGTACGTGGTCGCAAGCTCATCATTCGCAGCTATGCTGATAGGAATGAATTCACCTGGTGCACTGATGTTACTTAACCGATATTTATAACAAGCGCCTTGCGACAACGATCCGCACGAGATTAGCATGCGCTTCTCCGGTTCAATCACCAAAATCTTGTTGTAATTATTTGTAAGTAACGTCGGAATATCGGTACCCTGGCACCCGGCTGCATGACAAAGTGGGCTGTCATTATGCGGTCCAGTGGTAACAATATGTTTAAGGCGTAGATCTGGATCCAGCTGTATGAGATGATTTGTAGCAGCAGCGAAAAGATAACCGGTTTGACGATCCACTGCCATATGCGAAAACCGCAACGGCGGATCGACGGGACCTGGAAACTGCGCCAGGAGTAGCCCTCCAAAGGCGCGGCTCCACAGACCCGCCAGCAGCAATATCCACAGGCCCGCCAGGGCTCTGCCTCCAGCCACCGCTCCAGTGCGAGCGGCCCTTACCACCATGAAGAATTAACCCAGAGCATGCCCCAGGCCCGCGCTATCTTTGTCTTCTCCTGCATAACTGAAACAAAACGATCTTTTTAGACACAAGAAAAACACTTAAGCGCCGTCGTTTTACTAAGAACTTCACTTGAAGCTTTTAATTCGCACTTCAACTATTTTAATCGTAGTCTGGTATACTTATTTTATCAACAAGGACAAAACTATCTGTCGCACGTGTACGTATCGCATATTAAATAACTGCGGGTGCGGGAAACTGATTCACGTTGGAAATACTTCCGCTCCTAATAAAGAAAATATGACTTATTAATCATTTTGTGGTAAGTGTAATTATTTCCCCATAGAATAAATACAGAAATCTCATAAAAAATATATTTTAGTCATTTAGCCATTGTAGTCTAGGCGATAAAGACATCTAACTGGACATTTTGAGGTGGAAAAGAAAAAAATAGTGGAATATGTTCAGTTAGGTGTCAGAAACAACATATTAAAAATCCCACCCCCCAGACCCTGTGCTAAAGGCTCCAGCCACCCCACCATCCCCCAAAAACCGTGTTTTCGCTCTTTTTGGCTGATATCTCGCGATCTATGAGGTCTATATGAAATATTTTTAGCTGAAAATATTTCTCGGGAAATTTTATACAAAGTAGATACTCAGAAGTTAGCCTAGGTGTACCTCTTAGCCTAGGAAATTCATAAAAGAGGCGAAAATCATCAATTTTCGTGACTTTTTGCAAATATATCGCGACCTTTAGGGCTAGATGAAATATTTTTAGCTGAAAATGCTCCTCGTGCAATTTCTTACAAGGTAGATACTCAGAAGTTACAGCCCTTTGAATTTTTTTTCAAATTGGTTTCTAGTCTAATAACTTTTGATTGAGAAGTCTGATCGAAAAAGTACGAATTGATTTGGATTCTACGCACCCAAATTAATAAGAAAAAGTGTTTTCCGAGAAATTTTGGTGCCTTTTTTTGAGCCCCGAAAAAAAAATTGTCTCAGATCGACCCGGAAAAAAATTTTCTTATAGAATGTGGCCTGTAGAATCCTTAATTTCAAACAGTTCCAAGATTGGGCTACTAGTTCAAAAGTTACAGCCCTTTGAATTTTCTTTCGAAATTGGTTTCTAGTCTATAACTTTTGATTGAGAAGTCTAATCGAAAAAGTACGAATTGTTTTGGATTCTACGCACCCAAATTAATAAGAAAGTGTTTTCCCGAGAAATTTTGGTGTAGTCGATTTTTGGAAAAAAAAGGAAGGTTATACATTGCCTTTTTTTGAGCCCCGAAAAAAAAATTGTGTCAGATCGACCCGGGAAAAAATTTTTCTTATAGAATGTGGCCTGTAGAATCCATAATTTCAAACAGTTCCAAGATTGGGCTACTAGTTCAAAAGTTACAGCCCTTTGAATTTTTTTCAAATTGGTTTCTAGTCTATAACTTTTGATTGAGAAGTCTGATCGAAAAAGTACGAATTGATTTGGATAAGTATAAGGGTAATGATTACGTTGAGGTATAAATGAATGTGTGAATATTTTAATATGAAAATACTGTTTTTACGTGAATAAATGGTACATAGAAATACTTTGTTTTACAATGAATATTTCCTCACACATGAAAGTTGAAGGTGAAAGGTGACTTTACGCCAACTCTTCAGTTACCTACCTATCTCGTATGAAATTGCACGAAGAGCATTTTCAGCTAAACATATTTCATCTAGCCCTGACGGTCGCGATATTTTTGCAAAAAAACCGTAAAAAAATAATGATTTTCGCCTCCTTTTATGAATTTTCTAGGCTAAGAGGCACACCTAGGCTAACTTCTGAGTATCTACCTTGTAAAAAATTTCACGAGGAGCATTTTCAGCCTAGGCTAACTTCTGAGTATCTACCTTGTATGAAATTTCCCCGAGAAATATTTTCAGGTAAAAATATTTCATATAGACCTCATAGATCGCGAGATATCAGCCAAAAAGAGCGAAAACGCGGTTTTTGGGGGATGGTGGGGTGGCTGGAGCCTTTAGCACAGGGTCTGGAGGGTGGGATTTTTAATATGTTGTTTTTGACACCTAACTGAACATATTCCACCATTTTTTTCTTTTCCACCTCAAAATGTCCAGTTTGCCAATTTTACAGTCTCTATCGCCTAGACTATTGGTGTACGGAATAACATCGGAAATTGGATAAACGTGGCCAGTTAGCGTGAACATGCGTTCCACGTTTTTTCAAGGAAATTGATGCCCTAGCGCTCTCAGGCATCTAAATTAAAGCTCACAATATACTGATCAGTTCTTCGTCATCGAAACCATTGATTATATACCCTCGACTTATACTAACAAACCCCGCCAACTTCGTACCCACTTTTGGGAAATCTCATTTCCTTGAATGGGACACAACCTCGGTTTCGGCAACTGCACTGCCTCACCTCGCACACCCGGTAAACTATATAATCACCTAGTGGTATGAAATATACGTTACGACCTCATACCTACTAAATATACATTCATAAAAATCAGTCGAGACGTTTTGGAGGAGTGCGACCACAAACATTTTCTTGGACTGTGACTGCGCCGCCTCACTTCGCGCGCCCAGCGACCTTCATACCACCTATCAGTCAATGTTTTCTTGGATAGCACTTAGAGAGGTGAAGTGCAAATTGATTTCCACCTATAAATTCAAGTTAGGTATAGAAGTAATTTTTGTCTCTTCGACTTATAAGCCGTAAAATTATTTTATATTTTTCTAATGGGGTTGAAAATAATTCGAGATACTGAAGATTTCCAGTTATCAAGTTTCGACGATGGGCCATCCACTGCTGTCAATACCTGGACAGTGTCTCCTATTTTGGTTGGTACCACAAACAAAATCAATCTTGCTACGTTTGTGTCTGAGATACAGGGCGAAAACGAAAAGTTTGACATTTTGGGATGTTATTATATCCTCAATTCTATCTTACTTTGGACTTTGGACCACTGATTCTGCGATTTGACCCCAGGTTGATATTTTTTAAATGCAACACCCTGTATATCTCAACGTCAATTTTTTTCATTCTTTTTCCTGATTACATTGATGTATCAGATTTTAGTGTTTTTAAATAGTAGGCAATGGATTCATGAAGATTTTGTTTTGTTAATTGCATCCATGGTAAATAAGGCGATCCATGCCAGTAAGGAACCAACCCCTGCACTGCATACATAAAGGATTGTTTCCTGATTGTTCGTACAATACGATGTCAAGCCGTCGTTGTAGTAAAGCTGGAGCTGCCTCTTGTCTAATCCTTACACTTCTAATGGTCATACAGCTTCATGTGCTCTAGCAGCCACGTTTAATATAATAGCATGGGGCGGCATCTTGAGTATTTACTGTGAATTGACGAATATTCTCTATTATATTGGACGCTTCTACACATTGTGCATCATCTCCTTCCTAGAGTATATTAGTGAGGGGGCCAATACCTAATTACCAACATTATTTATGGATAAATAATAAATAATTCAAGACATTTTGAGCACAGTGAAGAGAGAAAGTTGGACAATCTTCCTGCCATTACTCCTTTTAATAAGATTTTTACCATAAATTTTGGTGAATTTACCAATTGGTCGATTTAAGCTCGATGAATTTTCCATTTGTCAAATTGATATTTCGACAAATTGTAGTTAGGAGAGCTTTCCACTCGGCTTTCCAGTACGTTCAAAATTACGTTTTGAAAATACCTAAAAAATAAAACTGTGGTGTGTACTATACGGTAAGTGGTTTAAGACACTCATAAAATTCTTACGCAATCCATAGAATTCCTTCACATTCTCCAGAAGTCCATAACTCAATCAGTCCTTGAAAAAATGCATTACTTGAACCGAGTGAGAAACTCCTCAGAAGACAGAGACTTTTTCGAAAATGTTCGTTCTTTTCCTTCAGTTGCATTTGTTAAAACCGAGGTTAAACCCTACCAACCAAGAAAAACTGGATGAAGTTAATGATCAAATACGCAGACACATACAATGTATCATACTTACTGTATATATTTAACTCATGATACTACAACTTAACTAGTATCATGTGTTACACTGTTCTGTGATAAGGAGAACTAGGCTCCCATCCTGGTAATGGTCTTGTAACCACAAAGGTTGATCATTACAGGCCGTAATAAGCGAGGTAATAAGATCATGATGACCCTAATCAAAGACTTTTCCTGGATCTACTGTAGATGTAATTACCAAATTGCTATTCCTACAAATATATTACCAAGTAATAAGTCATCAAATACATTTCTTTTTTGCAGGTAGAAAAAGTCTGAAAAAAACTTAACCTTCTGAATGCTGTTCTTAGAAATCTCATTGAGATGAAAGTGGACTTGAAACTCATCTAGACAACAATAGTGCCTTTCAGGTTTTTGTATTAGTTATCTACACGATAAAGTTTGTTTATAAATAATTAGTAAAAAGACTATTATGTATCAACAAACATAAACGATGTTGAAACTATCCTCAATCACCCCTATACAGCGACTGATAGAGAAGATTAATACAAACAAAATGCAAACCCCTTATGAAACAGATGATACTTCCTTATAGCAAACAAAAGATAATTATTTTCATTCGGGAATATCAGAAATGCAACGCTATCAAAACAATACCGCAATGATACATAAAAAAACACTTCGGGGAATATTGTTTTAAGCAATATTTATAAATATACGGAAAGCTTTTGCGATAAGTACACGGATAGAAAAGGGGTTTGGTCGCTGCAAACCGTAAAATATCAATTTGAAATAGCACTCACCTTACATTAATCCAAAATAGGTTTAAAATCGTAAAATATGAGCATAGAGGTCATACATTCAACGATTTTGCAGGACGAAGTTTATACAATACACAAACATTAGTAAACCACAATAATACCGACAATAACCACGAATTCATGCAGATTAACGTCACCGTATCGGTTTATCGAGAAAAAATTGTTAACTTCTTTTATTATTGCCGAATAACAACAAATCCGATGATTGAACTACTCCATTTTGAAACCGTCTATTAATGCCCGAATAGCTTATTCTTTGTATATTACCGTATCACAATTTAACGTGCACGTATCCTTCGTAACTTTTCAACTGTATCTTCTTTCACAAATTTCGCGATTTTTTCATTTTTGGACAGAGATTGGGCCTTACAAAGGACGATATATTGGGTGAACTTCAGTTAACGGTATTGTATTATGATAGGAGCTGGAATCGCGGTTTCGTACGAAATTGCGCCGTTAGATGGCGACATATACTAACGGTGAGAAATAATGTATCGAATTTCGGGAGAAAAAATAGATAATTAGGCATTAAATTAATTACGAATTTATAAGCTGAAACCAATAATTAATTATGTTACTGCAGCAAGTGCCCGCTCTAATAAAGATAGGATCACCAGGTTTGCGTCCTGAACAGTACGGTCAGTGGCGGAACACAACGGTCGAAGGGAAAGCAAACCCATTATTTGGGCTCACAGTACCTTTTAATCCCTCAGCGATTGGGGGGGGGGGGGCACCGTTATTAACATAGCACTATTTTCATAGTAGATCACCTCACATTATCTTACCTGGACACTGAAAATTCCATTTCGTAGCGGTCGCCTTTTACATTTGGAATGAGGGAGGGTTGCCGTTTCAATCATGATGAGGGAGGACGCTCTGTGCCCTAGTCAAGTTGGTCATAGGATTAATATTGTTTTTGGAAATCACTCGCAGAGTTTTTTATGGACCACTGAGCGTTTGTCCAGCTTGAATTCTCGACAAGAACTTCAAGACACAATAACAATAACAAAATTTACACAAATGTTGAAAACTTTAATTGCTCAAATGTTTCAAAGCTTACATTAATAATGAACAAGCAATGATCTTAAATCTAGGTTACGATTAACAATGATTTGAACTTGGCAGGTGCTCGGGCACTTACACACATTACTGACTCAGTTGTTTTGCAAAGTTACAAAATGAGACATCCATCGGTTTCCATACCTCCTCATTACACGTCACTTGAACAGTACGAATTTCAATCTCAATAATACCTACAAAACACTTCCGCATAGAACCATATAAAATGACACAAAAACTTTACTTATCGACTTCAAATGATGATAGTTTGCAATGGCGTGCAGCAATAAACGTTCAAAACTTGTCGGTGGGGTAGAGACGAAAATCCCTTCTGGGGAGCATAAAAAATAATCAACTAACCCATTTTCTATAGTTTGCACCATGTCCAACGAAAGGTCTTTCTTAATCTTTATGGCACGTTTAATTCTCGATGATAATTTTGGTCGAAGATTGTCTCGTTTGCCTGATTGTATAGGTTGAATGTTAGGCACAAGCTCTGTCAACTGTCGCTGCTCTTCTTCAGGCAGTTCAATAAACTCGTTCCACTGCCTCAATGCATCTGCATCTCCTAAAACTCTAGCGAACGGAGTTTTATAATCTTCCATCAATTGGAAGTAATCACTGTCCTCGACTTCTTCGTCAACAATTCGTAGATCTGATAACGAACAGAAATGTTCACAACTGCATTTCATAAGCATACCTACGATTGAACAACATTCTTTGTTTCCTGCGACCGACATTTTTTCGATCAACGTATATGGTTTCGAATATTGTGCATGCACCATTCTTCAACGGAAACCGACGAGGGGCTGCTTCTGTATCGGAATCTACGTCAGTCGTAGAAGGAGTTGCTATACTGTAAAAGGGTAATTGACTTAGAGCTACGTAAAATATACTACTCACTGTAAGGATTCTGAGCCAGAAGTTTGATTGGACTTGGGAAAAATGTAACTCGGGCGTCTTCCTTTAGTTACAGTCATTTTATCATAAGCACTGTACTGCAAAAGTAGACAAGTGTGTCAATATTGTGTAACAGTGAATTCTAAAAATAAGACGATTAATGTAGGAACAAATTAATATTTACGATAGCCATACGTACCAATATAAATTTAGTGCATTGAAAGAAAATATGGAAAAAAAATCTACACAAATATAAGCAATTTTTATTTTTCAACAAGACATTACAGTAACAACTTTTGTTGTGACAAGCAAAACAAGAGTGGTCACTCAGTGCTGCCAACTGTTTGTATTACGTACCTAACAATGGACATTTTGCTTTTGTACTGAAACGAAAGGACATTGTGCAAGCTGACATTGAAGACATACTCTGATTTCGATATTTGTAGATTACGAGTAATTTGATCTATCTTTAAAAATGTAGTAGGTATTTATCGCCTAGCAAAACCAGTGGCGTAGCAGATACTGGGACGCAATGTCAGTAGTCATGCCACTGGAAAATATCAACTTGCTATACAACTATACATTGAGAATGCCTAGAAGAACATTCCCGTTTGGAATGACGAGTTAACGACCCCGTGACTTCTACCAGTAGCGTCTGCAGGTTAGAGGCGGGCGTTCTTTTTTGTGGACGATAGCTTTAAATTGCAAAAATGGATAGATCGAAGGACGGTTATGAGCATGCAATCCCTGCAGGCAGCTGTTCCATAGATTGAGGGGGGGGATAAGGGTTAATTTCAATTCCGAACACCAGAAAGGTTATTGAAGAGATTTAATAATTGAATAGATACATGGGTGACCAAGTAGAAATAAAAAAAATGTGTAGGTATAGGACTACTATAGAAAGTAGAAGTCGCAGTACAGACTTACGGGATTCCACATATTGGGGAAGACCATGGAGGTGCAACCCCTTCCCCAAGAAATGATGGAATCACAACTATCCACAAAAACCTAACACTCCCCAAAACAAGATCCATTGCAGACTTGCTGAAATCAATATAAAACACCCAGGCATCAGGCACTACGTCTGAACCTGTAGAAACACCAATAAAGCAAATACTACCGAACACAAAGTTCAACAAGTTCTTAAACCCAACCCATTATGCCTTCTTTGTCGAGTGTCGACACATACCCTCTCGAATATTGGTCATAATAAAAGATCCAGAAGTGGAATCAGAATCAATCGGTGTCAGAAAGTAAGCAACAAGGACCTAAAGATAGCAAAAAAGAAAGGGATATTGGACGAGAATAAAATTAAATTACAATAAGAAATAATCTACTAATTATTTTAATAAGAATTTCTCATAGATGTATGTACCTAATCAGTAAATTCAATTTCTATGAAGTTAATTATAGTCGTGACTAAATGTACTGCGTATATTAAATTGGTTTTTATTCCCGTAAAACGTATAAAATAATGTTAATTATCCTAAAATCACATCAGTATACATATGGGCTTGCTAAGTCACTTTATGGAAATGTACCTACATACAAAACGTAGATATTAGAATGCCAAACCACTTTTCTAAATAATAATTTACATTATTTGTCATAGTACCTATCAAAATAAACAATAGCCCGCTAATAAAAAAAAACAACTGTCCAAAATGCAATTTGCAGTTATAATTCGGAAATCAGGAAAGAGTATCCAACGATAATTTTTCTCTGATACATTTCATAAGTGTACGTAGTATCTAGCTTATGGAAAAGGAAGCCATTAATTTATTTAAATGTAATCTGTCGGTATATTGAAGACAATGAAAATTTTAAACAATCATCATCATATCGTTCAAAGTAGTACTCGCAGGTAATTTAAAGTCCAATTCGAGAACTAGGTATACCTACGTGTGCTAAAATGATCACGTCTTTTAATGGAACAGATCTAGAAGATACCGGAGAGATGATACCGAAGACTAACATTAATTTTGACATAAAAGATCTGCACAGAAATGGCAAGTACCAATTTATGAATATTAACCTTTTGTTTTGTCATTACATCTAGCAGATTATATATGCGGCAACCTAACTAAATTGCGTATTAACCATTTTTCCGCATGTACCTATAGATAATGGATTCGTCAGAAATCCTTACTACAGTTATAAATATAACGAAATTTACAAAAAATCCATGGAGCATCCCGAAGAATTCTGGGCGCAAGTAGGACAACAGTTAACTTGGTCTAAACCGTGGAAAAAAGTTTTGGATAATTCTAACCAACCGTTTACAAAATGGTAAAGTGGAGGCTCTAAACGCCTAGGGTAAATTATCATTGCCTACAGGTTTGTTGGGGGAGAGCTAAATGCTTGCTATAATGCCATCGATCGTCATGTCGAATCGGGAAAGGGACATAAAATCGCCCTCATTCATGATAGTCCCATGACGAATGCCGTGCGCAAAGTTACATATGGCGAACTTCTAAACAAGGTAAAGGAATCTAAGCAAATAAATCACCTAACGCCATTATTTAGGTTTCTCACTTAGCGGGCGCTCTCGCGAAATTTGGAGTAACCAAAGGCGACCGAGTCATCATCTACATGCCGTTGATACCGGAAACTGTCATGGCCATGTTGGCTGTAGTTCGCCTTGGTGCTGTTCATTCTGTTGTTTTTGGAGGTAAGGAATAGTGGTTTGCTATATGGATATTTACCTACATGATTTTCCATGAATAGGATTTGCCGCCCCTGAACTTGCTCATCGTATTGAACACGCACGACCGAAAGTCATCATTGCCGCTAACTGTGGACTTGAACCAAATAAAATCATCAAGTATGACTTTAATGCAAGATAGGTATTTTGTTTATGACGGCGCACTTGCAGATATAAGGATATTCTGAATAAAGCGATTGCATGGTGTTCGTTCAAACCAGCAAAATGCGTCATTTTTCAAAGGCGGAATATAGAGACAGCTGCTTTGGATAAAGATATGGACATTTTGTGGGAAGATGCTTTAAGTTTGGCCGGTCCACATCCTTGTGTTCCAGTCGAAGCAAATGATCCACTGTATATTTTATACACTTCGGGAACTACCAGTACGTAAACAGTTTGTATGTAGCTCTTAAATATAAACGTAACATTAGATAAGCCGAAGGGAGTACAACGGCCAGTTGGTGGGCACTTAGCTACGCTAGCTTGGACTATGTGGAATGTGTACGGAATGGGTCCTGAAGATGTTTGGTGGGCGGCCAGTGATTTAGGATGGGTTGTTGGACATTCGTACATTTGTTATGGTCCGCTTCTCTATGGTATAACGAGCGTGATGTACGAGGGGAAACCTGATAGAACTCCCGACCCTGGTCAATACTTCCGGTAACTCCATGTGTCTTATCCAATTTGCAAAAATAACGTTATAATAGTATTATAGAGCAGCATGGAGTAAATGCTTTGTTTACGGTGCCGACCTCCTTTCGAGTTATAAAAAGAGAGGACCCCACCATTCGTTTTGGACGTAATTACGACACTAAAACCCTTAGATCGATATTTGTTGCGGGAGAGCATTTAGATTATGAAACCAAGAGGTGGGCGCAACATACATTTGAAGTGCCTGTTCTAAACCATTGGTGGCAAACTGAAACTGGGCACGCTATTACTGCTACTTGTGTGGGATTAGACCAGCACCTAGATCCCCCTAAGTTTTCTACCGGTATGCCGTTTCCAGGATATGACGGTTGGTTTGATAAATAAAAATGTAAATGAAGCTAACTCCTAAGTTGCAGTCCGTGTTTTAACAAGCAGAGGTAAAGAAGCAAAACCGAACGAACTCGGAAGACTAGTTATCAAATTACCATTGCCACCTGGTACCATGAGCACCTTGTATCAGGCACCCGAACAGTTTTGCAAGATCTACTTCACCGAATATCCTGTAAGAAATTGACAAAATGTGGTCTTTCCGTAACAATATAGATTTACAGGGCTACTATGACACAATGGATGCCGGGTATATTGACGATTTTGGATACGTTTACGTAACAGCGCGTGATGACGACATTATTAATGTGGCAGGACATAGAATTTCAACAGCAGCTATTGAAGATGTGATCATGGCCCATCCAGATGTAACCGATACTGCAGTAGTCGGAGTGCACGAATCAACTAAAGGCGAAATACCACTTTGCCTATTCATTTTAAGAAAAGGTAGCGAAGATTAACCACCACCACATCTTGCTAAATGCACATTTTTAGACACTTTGAAAACTCCAAATTGTATTCACAATGAGCTAGTGACTATGGTTCGCGATACAATAGGGCCAATTGCCGCTTTTCATTTAAGCGTTGCTGTTGAACAGTTACCTCGCACAAGATCCGGGAAAACATGTAGGAAACAAATTTCCGATTTAGCAAATGACAAACTATTAAAGGTAACACTTACCATTCCGATTCCCATCTAACTGATGTTTTTGTAGATATCTCCAAGTGTGGAAAATCCTCTCGCCTTCAAAGACATTGTGGAAGGCCTCCAAAAAATTGGATACGCACGAAACGTCCCTCCGAATTTCTTTCTTTGATGTTTCGTGTACATTTATTAACTATTGTATTTTTGAGCTATGGCATAATAAAACACTTTTTTGATAAAATTCAGAAAGGGTTCGCAATTTCTATAATGAAAATCTTCTTTAGGTACCTGTTTGAGATACTTAAGCTAGTTTACCTCAAACTAAAATTACAGAAAAAAACAACCTTTTTTTAAACAATTTATTTAATTAGCAATCAGAATAACATTCTATGGGCTAATTTGAAAACTTATGGGTTAATACAACTCTATATGACATGATGGAAATTTCTCCACTGAAAAGGTACGCCTAGTCCCTGTTAAGGTCAGCTGATCACATCTTCTTTCTGAGGATGAACTATGTGAAGCAGATTATTGGTGTGGTTAGTCAGTTAATTGTGAAGGTTAATGCTTTTTTGTATGATATAGACACCACATACTCTGTGAATGTCCCACTCTCATCCACCAGAGACGATCCATGCTGGGGGTATCCTGGCTCTGGACCCTCCTACAGCATTCTTGGGTTCATCTCACGTATGGGATAGCTTGAATGACGTTGAGCAACTCTCGTCTGGAAGGACACTCCTATCGTAATTCAGCCCAAATTGATTTATGATAGATTTGTATATTTTCCAATGATAACTTATAGATTTTCTTTGACTCTTAGATCTTCTGTTTTCGTTTTTTGCTTACATGTACTTTGCAAGTCATTTCTGTCATCCAGCCTATTAAAAGCTGTTGATTTGGACACTGCCACTTACATAGGGTGAAGTTTACTTGTACAGATCGACTTTGTTTCACTAATTTTGATTTTCCATTTCATTGTCCAGACTTTAATTTGATTAAGGTGCTTTTGAAGGACGGTTCATGATGTTTGTTTGCTATGTACTGTCATGATCACTGTGTCGTCAGCAAACGTACCTATCACAGTGAATTCTTTTTTCAGCATATCTGTTGTCTAGAGTAGCGTTGGGCAAAAAAATCGATTAATCGATTATAATCAATCGATAATCGGGTTTGATTATTCTATTAAATGAATCGATTATTTGATTAATCGGTTATTTGATTAATCGATTATTTGATTAATCGGTTATTTGATGAATCGGTTGTTTGATTAATCGATTATTTGATTAATCGATTATTTGATTAATCGGTTATTTGATTAATCAATTATTAAGTAAATTTTAATTAATTATTATTAGCTGGATCATCAGTTTACGCAAAAAGGAGCACTCACAGCTCACAAGTATTATTTTATTTTATAGCGGATGTTAAAACGTCACTTTAAGCAGCTAAAATGAATTAAGATTGTATCATCAAAACTAAAGCACACCTCATCGGAGAGTAAGCTGCCTAATCATTTATTTTTATTTTTGACCTTCATTTTCAAATGGGCAGGGTTTCAGCCAAGGCTGTTCTACCAACCAACCCACTATGCATTTGCAAATATCCATGCCCCGAACCCGGATTCGAACCAGGGACACTTTGTTGATTATTGATTAATCGATCTGCCTAGTAATGAACGATTTGATGAAAAGAGTAATGGAATTATTTTTTATTTTTATTATTAAATAATTAACGTATTAATGCATACAAACAGATATTTATCACTCCTTGTATGTGACAATCGACTTTGGATTAAACGATTAGGTGATTAATCGATTATTTGATTAATCGATGATTTGATTAATCGATTATTTGACTAATCGATTATTTGATTAAACGATTATTTGATTAATCGATTAATCAGTGTAATCGATTATTTTTCATAATCGATTATCGATTATTCAAACCCGTAATCGCCCAGCCCTAGTCTAGAGGACATATAGTAGTGAGCCCAGCACGCTGCCCTGCGGAATACTGTTTAAATTATTAAATCTGACTCTAAATCCTCTGTTGATCTGACTTTAGTAGTCTCAGGTATGTTATAGGAAGATTTTTAAGAGAAATCCTGAATGTCAGACTTTATTGAAAGCTTGGGATCTAGAAAGGCGGTTGTGCAGTACTTCTTCGCTTCTATCGCTTTATTTATTTCATGGCTATGTGTCTGTTGAACTGTTGAATGGCCTTCCCTAAAGTCAAATTGG
Organism: Photinus pyralis; assembly: GCF_008802855.1. Lineage (NCBI taxonomy): Eukaryota > Metazoa > Arthropoda > Insecta > Coleoptera > Lampyridae > Photinus > Photinus pyralis. The sequence goes on along the minus strand of NW_022170509.1, from coordinate 2,876,553 downwards.
TGGGTGTTTTCTGGGTGTTCGAGTTATTTTTAGCGCGCACGAAGTTGTTGGGTGGGCAGCCACTTTCTCTGTCCGTCTGTCTCTCTGAGGTCCAGTTTTCAATATATTTAGTTCGTTCTTTTTTAATTCGATAGCTTATAACTCCGGCACCTGATCTTGACGATTAATTAGCGCAATATCAACTTTCTTATTTATAGACATTTCTTATTTATCGAGATATCTTTTTAAAATTTTAATCACAAATGCTTCTGTTAAAGACAAACATATCTCATATTGTAAAGATAATATGTGCGCATGCGTAGTCAACTTCCTTGTTTATGAAGATATTTCCTGGACAATGGATTCTAAAATATAAAATAGGGACAGTTTTTAGTTTTAGATGAAATAAACGGTTATGTAGAGGGTAACAAAATAAAAATTTGGCATAAAGGCAATTTTTAAAAAAATGTTCGGACTAATCCCATGAGGCAAGTAAGTAATTAGCATTTACAGCAACCAAAAATTCGCAAAACAATATATCAAAGTGCGTACTATATAACATCTTAAAACACAGCAAGTTCATACAGAGAAGGATGTCAAAAAATCCATCTTCTCGACCAAAAATCATAACGCACTTCAACAGTAGCACTTTGCACAGCTGAATAGTAAATATGGGAATAAAATTTAATTACGTTATGCTTATGAACAAATGGTGTAGAAAATTTATTAAGAAATTTAACTTTGATTTTCACATTAACATAGGCGCATTGTATTACAATTTGGTAGAAATATTAACACATTTAAACAATCAACGTATAAACACAAATTTTACAAAATTTTAATCGAAATACTGTAAATTTAAAGATTTTTGCATGAAACACAACATCTCTGCCTGCTCCTCGATCTTAAAAAAATATATAAATAAATTACCAATTGCGCATTTAATAAAAAGTACTTACCAGCTTAGATGTTGGTTTTCCAGCACCATGCCCAGAGTTCGTATCAATACGTATGAGTAACGGTTTCGTCTGATCATATGATTGGCCAACCTTATATTGTAGTTCCGCAATAAACTTATATGAATGCAAGGGGACTACTCTATCGTCATGGTCACCAGTTAGCAGCAAGGTGGCAGGATATTCCACTATTCCTTTCTCTGTCGGTCGCTTAATATTGTGTAGTGGGGAGTATTTAAACAAATAATCAAATTGGCCAGCGTCATCGGAACATCCATAGTCTGACTTCCATGCGTATCCAATGGTAAATTTATGGTAGCGCAACATGTCTAACACCCTAAACGATAAGATTAACACCCAATAATACTAACACTTCACAAAGGATAATAAAATTGCTCATTACCCTTACCCCACTAAACATAAAGCACATCCGTACAAATAAGGTTGCTGATTGATGCAGGCAGCTACCAGCAAACCACCATTTGATGCCCCCTGAATAGTTAATTTCTCGGAGCAAGTGTAGTCCTTGTCTATCAGGTACCATGCCGCTCGTTGAAAATCATCAAACACGAGTTGCTTATTCTTAAAGCGGCCCGCGTTATGCCATTTTTCTCCATATTCACTGAAATGGACAATCATCACATCAACACTAAAATAAATATCTACAAAAACAGTCTGATTTAATAACTCTTTCTCTCTCTCCAAAAAAAGCACAAGATAATAACAAAGAACGGGAATGATTAGGGAGTTGGGGGTGAAGGCCATAGGGATAGACCAAAAAGACTACCAGGAGAAGAAGAAAATCAATATAATAATTAAGATATGATCTGAAAGAGAAGGATGAAATAATTTATTTCAGAGATCCTAAAGGTATGGGCAGAGGTTAAGGGTGTGCACTGCACTCTGCAGAAAATAAAACCCGCGGCAGTTGTGCAACTAGAGAACTGGATGGAAAAAGATACTGAAAACAAAAAAGCAGCTGAGAGAAACCCAATATTTCATTCACCATGACCTAACCAGGAACGAACTACAGAAAGATATGGCGTGGTTTAAGAATCAACATGGAGAAGACAAAGGATATTGGAAGTGTAAGAGGGAAAGAGAACAGAAGAGCGTAGAAATTTGATATTCAGATCGGAGGACGAAAATCTGAATGAAATAGAAGGAGCGGAGGACTTTAGCTATTTAGGAGCGATGTTATCCAACATGGGGGCACGACGAAAACGAAATAAATAAAAGAATAGTACAAGGGTGCGGGATCCCTATTGCGAATTTTGATCTCAAATAGTGTATCGCAAAATGCCAAGATCATACTTTATAACTTCATAAAAGGATACACTGGCTGGGCCATATAAGGACCCTAGGAGAGAAAATTGGCAACAAGACAAGTCATGCAGCAGGGAGTGAAAAGAAAGACGACAAGAGGGAGGTCGAAAAGAAAGTGGATAGACTTAAAAGAAATCGGTACCCACCATTAGGAAGAAGCAGCCATCGAAAGGAGGAGGTGGAGGAAAATAACCCAACAAGCCCACTGTAGAGCTATACCATATATATAATTCCGAATTAAAAAATTTGTTTTGCGCATGCTGATCTGGTGGGAGAGAATCAACTCCTTAAGATGCGTTGTTAAAATTATGTAAGAGTGAATATCTTGAGGATCGTTCAGTATTCAGTTGTATCAGATTTTTTTGCATAACTTTATTAAAAGAGGGAGTGATAGAACAGGAAAATTAGTTGTAGAAGGAGTAGAAGCGCACATTTTTCCAAATAAATTCTGAAATTGTACCCAATACTACTTCTTCGGCCCCTATCTCACGAGGGGCAAATAACTCCTTAAATATGGTGTACATCTGGAATTTTTAATTACTTGATTACCTTTTCAATACTTTAATTACGTTTTGAGTATGTTTTGAGTCTTTTCATTACCTTCAAATACATTTCCAGTATTTTGATTACATTGTGAATATTTTAATTATCTTTTCAATATTTTAATTCCTTTTTCAATCTTTCAATTACAATTTCAAATACCTACTTTCATTACTTGTTGAGTATTTTGATTACATGTTTGATAATGGTAAGGTCAAGTTGTTGACCCGTCATGTTGGCTTGCGTACTGAAATACTTAGTGAACAAGGTCAAAAACCGCGTGCGCATCAGTTTCGCAGGGAAATATCTCCCTTATTAGCAGTTGTTTTAAGTTACTTATTGTGAACTCCTTAGTCGTTTACAATACAGTATTTAAGAGTGTCGGTCCGTTTGTACTCTCATTTACGGCTGAACCGATTAGAACCAAATTTGGTACACAAATTTTTAGACAAAAAAGGAAGAGCTTAAAAATCTTTGGATAGAACGCGCAGGTGTACGGATGGTATCTGTGCCAGCCACGGCAATTTTTTTCTGAATCATGTTACTCTTAATACATAAGGTATGGGTAAAATCAGTAGTAGGCTCTGGTAAAATCCTTTCGCTTAATCTCAGCTGAAATTTGTTTCTTTTACTTCCACTATCCCTCCCATGCAGAACAACGAGCGAAAGTGTGACAGCGTCGCAAAAAAACAAAAGGATTGCTACAGAAAGATTAAACAATTGGATGTAAAAAAATTATGCTCCCAAGGTCACACCTCGACGCCAGTCAGCCTGTACCGCCCATTCATAAATAGCAAACGCGTTTTCCCTTCGGAAAAATCCGCAGCATTTTTGTACAACTTTGCTTTTCCAAAAAAATTGAAAAAAGTGGGGAAGGGTCAATTTTCGCATGCAGGCGGACGCGTCTACCGTTTAAAAAAATACATCCCCGCCCGGCCGATCAGTGACTGCAGTTCGTCAGTCCGGGTCGATCTGAGACAATTTTTTTTTCGGGGCTCAAAAAAAGGCAGTGTATAAACCTTCCTTTTTTTACCAAAAATCGACTGCACCAAAATTTCTCGGGAAAACACTTTTTCTTATTAATTTTGGTGCGTAGAATCCAAAACAATTCGTACTTTTTCGATCAGACTTCTCAATCAAAAGTTATAGACTAGAACCAATTTCGAAAGAAAATTCAAAGGGCTGTAACTTTTGAACTAGTAGCCCAATCTTGGAACTGTTTGAAATTATGGATTCTACAGGCCACGTTCTATAAGAATTTTTTTTTCCGGGTCGATCTGAGACAATTTTTTTTCGGGGCTCAAAAAAAGGCAGTGTATAACCTTCCTTTTTTACCAAAAATCGACTGCACCAAAATTTCTCAGGAAAACACTTTTTCTTATTAATTTTGGTGCGTAGAAACCACCATACAGTACTCGACTTACTTAGGATTTTTTTAGTAGGAAGATACTAATGCTATTAGTAGTTTCCAAAGGGCCCACTGAGTGTGACAGTTCAAAGTGATACTTTGAACTCGTTTACAATGGATATGCCTAACCAATTATAGTAGGTACAATATGGTATAATAGTCCTCGACTTGAATTGAAAGTTGGCATCCTTTCCAGTGAAACGAGAAGTGGATAGCGAAAAGGAATAATTCAAAAAGTGACGTTTATCAAATATATAGAGTCTCCAAATACTTCTTAATTAGGTACTTCAAATATATTCAAGTACATCTCAATTACTTAAATTACTACTTTCGAGTATTTGAATTATCTATGATTATTTATTAAATATTTTGATTCTATTGAAAATGTTCTGATTACTTATTAAATGCTTGATTACTTTTCAAATATTTTAAGTCCTACAAATACACGTTAATTACTTACAAATACCGTTAAATATCAAATATTTTAAATATGGTGTACACTTTTTTGGAAGTTGTTTGCCCCTCGCTATCTCAGCACCATAAGAGATAAAAGAATATATGTTTTCATGTATTTATTTGTGTGCAGATTTAAAAACGCAACTGCGAACTGATTCGCGTTCAAGGTTATAATATATTATTGTGATTTATTAGTGTTTTTGTTTTACTTCCATCTACCCTAAAATGCCAAGAAAAAGAGTCAGTTTCTAACTGCTGAACAGTCAGTACCTTGTACATTCAATGTCATGTTTATTTCTTGTTAGCAATTAACTGTTATAAAGTTTTCATTCGCTACATTGTTTATTTGGTTAAGACGCCGCAAAATTACAATTTAAATCGAGAAACGCTGTGGTGCTAGCCTAAATTTATCATAGGGGAATTGTGGACATCACGAGTTCAGTAAATTGCCACTGCAAAGGATAATTACCACACACACAAACACATTAGAACTCAATTCTGATGACCATACTCTGGGAATTAATGAACTAAAAAGCTGTGTGGTCTACACATGTCCTGTAAATACAAAAACATTGGTTCATTTTTCTCTTCTCTCTAAATCAGGTATTGAGACAAAATATTCAGGACCCTAAAGTTGTAGGTAATGCTCTCGGTAATGCTATTAAGCCATTACAGAACAGACCACAACAGCAACACAAAGCAAATCAATTACCTTTTAAAGAACTCAGTATACAATACAAATGAACTGATTTAAATCTGTATGCCATTAAGATTCAGAATCCTTACCCGCCTCCACGAATGTTGGCAACAGCGAAAATCCCATTGAATTTATCCATGAAAACCAGTCTGGACACAGAAAAGCTTGGGCCAATGGTAACGTTAAACCCTCCATAACCATACAAAAGGCACGGGTTCTCTCCCTCCATCACTAAATTCTATCAAAGCTTTTGATTAGAAATCGCAAGGTACGACGCCACCTACCTTTTTGTGCACGATAGACATGGGGATTTGTGTTCCATCTATAGCAGAGTAAAATACCTGTTTACAGATATAATTATCTGGGTTAAAGTTGGGCAATACAGTTTGATGCCATTTCTATAATTAAACATTATACCGATCTACATGAATTAAAAATGCAATTATACTTACAACTAAATTTAGTGGCTCTTCAGTAAAATCAACTGTATAGATGTCATATGGTATGAGGAATGACGTGAATCCGAAAAACATCCTGCTGTCATCACGTTTGCCGGAAAATCCACTCACACTTCCATGAGGAAGTGGAAACTCGAGTACTTTTTGGTAATTATCCATTGAGTACAATGAAAGAGTATCCTTAAACAAATGTTTAGCCTTTTGAATATCAAACTATTTAAAGTACCTTGACGTCCCGTATATAACAAGTTACTATAAAATAACCGTTAATAGGCTTTGCCCAATCTAAAACGTCCCTAGAATGTTCTGGTATCACCACTTTCCAGTTTTCTTCCGCATAATTATTGAAGTCAATCTCAATTAGTTGGTAATTGGGCGCATTGTGGTTAGTCAAAAAAATAAATTTACTTCCGTTATTTGCGACAAACTAAAATCCCAAGGAATAAATGAAAACGAGAAAAAACAATTACACTCACCTCAAAATCGCTTTTAAACTCTGTTACAATAGGTGTAACGGGTAATTTTCCCGTAATAGTAGTTACATCCTTTAAATGGCAAAAACTTAACAAGTTATTTTTACAACCTTTGACGGGGGTTAGCACCAGATACTCTCTGCAGTCGCTAATGGTTGTTTGACTGCAACAGACAAAAATGAGAACAAACCGCGATACGTTCAAAATATTCAAACCATCGTATCTCCGGATCATCGAATTCTACAATAACGACATCTTCCGATTGCGGAGTTCCTAATTTATGACAATAAAGCTTTTGGTTTGTACTTGTTTCGGTTTCGGAACCGTCAGTCTTTCCTGTTTGGTCTAGATATGCCTAAAAGCATTTGACATTCGTGAATCATCAGGGAATTATTCTTTTGTGCAATTTTATCAAATAATAAGGCGAGGCAGTCACTCACGCGAGTGGCTGAAGCGCATTTTTCACATGGTCTGTGAATTCAAAATCATCACCAAATTTATTTTTATTGTAAACTTCTTTTTTGTTTGTTTATTTTAATTAACCACAATTCAGTAATTCCACACAATGTTGACTGCATTTGCAAATATGACAATTCTTGTATTATTATTGAATACACACTGTACAGAATTTAGAAATAAACCTATTGATGTGAGTCATTAGTTATTGGGGTTACACGGCCTATAAAATTTGAGAAGTGGCCGCTTTTCACCCAGTTGACCCAATCAATCTGTAATTAGACTGCAAGGCTTCCAAGTCTACAAGCTAGCTGCACCACTCTATAATATTGAAAGCAATGTAATGTTGCTAACAAAAGGTTGGTTCCCCTTATGGGATTGCTCCAACAAGATATATATTAGCTTAACCTATTAAAATTTCATTGCCAAGTGGGGTTGAAGTGCCTCAGATTAAGGAAGTCTTTATATGACCTTTAAGCAAGCCATTCCATACATTTTTTTATTCAGTATGGTTTTGGTGCAGGTCCAGCAGATTCATGTGTATATACCGGAACTATCAACAATGATCGTGTGATCCTGCAAGTTTTTAAATGTGCTTTAAAAATGCAGAGTTCACCTGGTATTACTCAAAGCATCCCGCGTACTGTATGAGATGATTTTACTCCCATGCAAAACAAGAGTGCATATCAAGTGATAAGAAGTAGTCAGCTGCAGTTAATACATAGCATGCAGTTGGCGAGATACTAAAATTAATAAATTTATATGTACCATTTTATGCTTCACGGTCGTCTACCAAATTTTATTGCTCTAAACCGAACACAAACATATTGGCTGCTTCTCCTATTCATTTTATGTGTGCAAATTTCAATAGAATATCAAATATGTGCGACATCCACTTCTCACATCTAGATAGTATCTTATTAACTCTTAGGCACGAATAAAGTACTTGATTTGTAATTTCTTAATTTATATACTTAAAATTTTCTTTTTAATCATTTTTCTATAAATTCTACTTACTATAATCTTTTTTTTCTTTTTCTTATATACCTATAATGCGCCTTACGTTTAGCTTTAATAGTAATTGACCTGTAATTGGATGTATTTATATCTGTCGGTCAATAAACATTATTCCGAACCGCTAGTACTAACACCATATGCCAAGGTTTTTCCATCTAACGAAAACATATAGGCAACCATTGCCACCGTCCCGTCTTCGGAGAATGTGTTGGGATCTAGGAATATTTGGCCTCGACCATTTAGCTGCTCAAACTTGTACATAACGCTCTGGTTTTGCAAACCTAAAATTATCAATTTTTATATCGTAACACTAAAAAGATGTGTGCTTACCGCTGTTCTTCAACTGATAGTACTTTGTACCATGTAGTTGAGGCGACGACACTTTCGGATAATTCCACACACTTGTCAAACATTCTATGATCGACTGCTTAAACTCGCAACTGTCAATATATGGAGTGGTCATCGCATTCTGTTTCTCTATAAATTCTCTAGTTTCTTCGGAGTCGGGATTTTCAAGCCAACGGTATGGGTCGGCTACCTACAAACCTTGACTTTAATAAAAATATTACACAAGAAAGCAAACACGAACCGGTATCCCATGATATACATCTATGACCCGGTTATCTCTTCGCACATCAGGATAGCGAAAAAACGGCATCTTTTTATTAATACTTAAATGAGATCTGAGAAGCGACACTTGCAAACACTGCACCTGAAAAACCAACAGCTTAAGTTTACGCGCCAACTGACAAAAAACGAAAATTCAGGGTGACGTTAACAAAAACTAAATAGACTTATTCATCCCGTATTTGTTATTAATTACTACGTAAGTACCTAATGTTTAAAAATAAAGAACTTACAATACAATTTCGATATTTTCTAAAAGCCGTTAACGTGAACATAACCACCTACCTCGTCATGCCTTCTGCTTGTAGCTAGCTAGTAGCTACCGGTAGGGTAGATGGCGCAGTTAATATAGTGCAGTGGCGTATCCTGCAAGGCGTTCATAAATCGCTACCAGTGGCGTCCTAAAATTGCTAAAAAGAAACAATGAATTTTGATAAAGCAGCCCGTTTAGAAAAGGGAATGGCTAAACATTGCATGTTAATAAGAAAGTACATAAATCGAGAATCTTCTCTAAATATATTCATTTGTCTAAAACGTTTAGCGCTTTACTCGCCTTAAAGTTTTTAAACACTTTAGAGGCGTCAAGACGAGACATGTCAATTTCTTATGACTTTTAAATTGACCTTTGCTACATTTTTTGCTAGTTTATCCTCTGTACGGACTGTACGTCCTAATGACCTAATATAATCAAAGTATTAGAGTAATTTTTCCCACTTTTACCAACCCTTTAGGCTACAATCTTTCGGAAATGTTCATTAATGTTCTATCAGTCTAAAACAAGTCGATTTTCTACTAATTTGAGAAGCAACACTATATAGTTTTCATTATACTTTTTGTAATTTGTCCAATGTAACCAAATTAGAGTAATATTTCTCACTTCTGGTGCCAGCTCTGCCTTTCAGAAATATTCGTTTCTCGGTTTTAGAAGCAAAATATAGTATTTGCCATCTTTTTTGTAGCTGCCATCAAGATTGATACCTCGGCTTGGAGCACAGTTGCTTTTTGTCCTAGGCTCACATTTTCTGCAGCCCTGTCTATTGTTTCCATATCCTTTACAGCCGTTTGAACCAGCTGTGTAATAAACGATTCTATTCGCCATGTCTTTCTATTATTACCTTAGAATGATATAATTATACAGGGGATAAACAAATATGTAAATCATCTAACAAAGTGATACTACACCCTACGGCATTTCGTTAAATTTAAATTCATATAAATAAGTAATAGGAAATTATATTATTACTAGTGCGATAGATGCAGTGTTGTGGAGACAAGTTTTTTGTATTTCATTGAACCATCCTCTGCTCATTGCAGGAAAGTCACAGAGAATCTTATTTTATCAAGGTATAAGCCTATAAACAAATAATTCAATCCAAATAGGTAGACACTATTTGAATAATTCCATCTTTTCAAGACACATTTAACTTTTGGAATTAGAAACATCACAAACAAAACACTTCACCTTTCACACAGTAAATAGCACCTTAGGTGTATCTATCCACTTATAACAGAAACCGATTTTAGCATTTCATGTTTAATACTGACAAAAATAGATTACACATACTGAGTTAACATGAGAGATACATAATAGACAAACAGCAGTTAAATATTCATAAACAAAGTTATGGGACAATGGTCAGACCCAAACACTCCACTTCTAATCTTGTTATCACAGACATTATCAACAAGCCTGTCTGATACAATAAAATAATCTAGTCGCCTGAAAACCGAACCATTAGCAAGTGCAACTACTATAATTTTTATTTTTTCTTACCATCCAACATTGTTAGAACGTGCATTTCTCATGTACGTCCAAAAAGTGTACGCGCCAGTTTGATCGGGATACAGTTTACGGAACGTGTCAACATACCCATCGGACAAAAAATCAGTCATTCCTTCGCGTTCTTCCTTGGTAAAGCCCGCATTTTTTGTATTTGTTTTGGGATTAGCCAAGTCGATTTCACTATGAGCTACATTCATATCTCCGCAGATGATCACTGGTTTTTGCTTGTCTAGCTCTTTAATAAATTTCTTAAATATTTTATTCCATTCAAGACGTTTTGGCAAAGTAACCAGACGTCTTCCTGCAAATAAATATTGTTAGAATGTCCGTAGTTTTATCATAGTATATTACCAGCATTCGGAACGTATACGCTAACAACATAGTACTTTTCATATTCCGCAGTTATACAACGTCCTTCAGTATCATGCTCATCATTTCCAATTCCATATTTTATGGATAGGGGCTCAACAAGGGAGAATAAAGCAACCCCCGCATAACCCTCCTTGTTGCTGTTATGCCAAAACATTTTGTAATCTTGCAATTCCTTTATATCATCTGGCAACTTATCTTCACTACATTTCGTTTCTTGCAGACACAAGATGTCAGGCTTTTCATACTCGAGGAAAGAAAGACCGTCCTTTTGCACCCAGGCACGTAAACCATCCACATTCCAATTAGAGATGCGAACATTAAACGTTTCGCCATGCTTATTCTTTGTAGTGCACGAATAATCGATTGCCTCGTAGTCTGTGGGACATGTTTTTTCCTTTTTTTTTGCGGCTGGCTTTTCCTTTTTGGTTTTCTGCGACTTCGCCTTTTCACTGCCTCCTTCCTAGAATGTTTTTGAAATTTAGGTTAGAAACGCCTTCATTTATTATACCTCGTCGCTGGCTGCTTTTCTTTTTTTCGGTGGCATCGCACTGATTCTACGCTGTTCTAGGCTGATAATTAACTTTTTTGTAACAAGCGTTAACGATTTATTATTTACAAAGAAATTGCGAAGCACTTGCATTTACAATTACAAAGGAAGACTCAACGAGCTTTACCGCTCTTTTGAAACACGAAGTGCCAACTACGCTGCCAACCTTCACAGGCCTTGCGACTTCCGGTAGGCAACACATCATACATTTATCTAATTATTTGCACAAATAGACATTAATTTTCTTTCCTTGTTGGACTAGGCACTATATAGTGACTTTTTTTTCAAAATCAAGTCGCCTGTGGCGGATGACCAGACTGCGGCGCATGTTAACGACTCTGGCTAGGGCAGTAGACAAACTGCCAAGAAGGATATGCAGGAAAAGGGAATGTCATGAACCCTGGTTCCTGTTCCTGCCATTGAAAAGGAATTAAGGGGACGGCAAGCCCATGCAGTGGAGGCACCCATCGGAACGCCCACACGGACACCTGAATGATCTTGACTCGTATTTCGGTGTGCGTAGTGATGATTATAAGTGGATCGTCGGGGCAGAAACCCAGGTTGGTAGTGACGAAGATCGTCGCCGTGGACCAACCTCTCAAGATAAAGGAGCCCCTCGGATAGAGGACGGCCGGCGAGTGGTATGGCTCCTTTCCTTCGGGAAGGGGCTACCAGTCAAGCCCTGGGCAAACGGCTCTGCCCAGGTGAGACCGCATTTGCGCACTACACTACTCATTGGAATTGAATGGACGATTTCAAAACAAAGAAACCGAGTATCCTCAAAAGGGGTACGGTAACGTGGCAGATTCATCTAAAGAGGGGACGGCTTGGTGGGCTGCTCAGCCTCCCGTAAGACTCAGAAGAGGCTCCACCTACCAAGCAGCTGCCTGAGTTGATAGAGTACTGTCGAAATGGTGGGATCCCTTTTGTGGTTGGCTGTGATAAAAAGGCACACTATGTTGTGTGACGCAGTGGCGTACGTAGAAATTTATTCTGGGGGGGGGGGGGGGATTTAAACAAGTTCGTGGCACATACAGTCACCCAATGCGTACTAGAAGGGAGGGGATGGGGGGGGGGGGGGGGGGGGGGGGGGGGGAAATAGAAATTGGGTTGCACAGGCGAAAAAGATTAGATTAGAACGGTATTTTACTTCTTACTGCTGACAGGTCCTTTTATTGCTTTTGCTTTAATTAGTCAATAGGTATATTTATGGGCAAAAAACCAATTTCGACAAAAAATTCAAAGGGGTGTAACTTTTGATCTAGTAGTGCGATCTTGGAACTGTTTGAAATTATGGATTCTACAGGCCACATTCTATAAGAAAATATTTTTTTCCGGTCGATCTGAGACAATTTTTTTTCTGGGCAAAAAAAAGGCAGTTATTACCTTCCTTTTTTACGAAAAATCGACTGCACCAAAATTTCTCGGGAAAAAACTTTTTCTTATTAATTTGGGTGCGTAGAATCCAAAACGATTCGTACTTTTTCGATTAGACGTCTCAATCAAAAGTTATGGGCAAAAAATCAATTTCGACAAAAAATTCAAAGGGCTGTAACTTTTGATCTAGTAGTCCGATCTTGGAACTGTTTGGAATTATGGATTCTACAGGCCACATTCTATAAGAAAATTTTTTTTCCGGGTCGATATGAGACAATTTTTTTTGAGGGCCTCAAAAAAAGGCAGTGTATAAACCTTCCTTTTTACCAAAAATCGACTCCACCAATATTCTCGGGAAAAAAACTTTTTCTTATTAATTGGGTGCGTAGAATCCAAAACGATTCGTACTTTTTCGAATTAGACGTCTCAATCAAAAGTTATGGGCAAAAAATCAATTTCGACAAAAAATTCAAAGGGCTGTAACTTTTGATCTAGTAGTCCGATCTTGGAACTGTTTGGAATTATGGATTCTACAGGCCACATTCTATAAGAAAATATTTTTTTCCGGTCGATCTGAGACAATTTTTTTTTCTGGGCAAAAAAAAGCAGTTTATTACCTTCCTTTTTTACCAAAAATCGACTGCACCAAAATTTCTCGGGAAAAAACTTTTTCTTATTAATTTGGGTGCGTAGATTCGTACTTTTTCGAATCCAAAACGATTCGTTCTTTTTCGATTAGACGTCTCAATCAAAAGTTATGGGCAAAAAATCAATTTCGACAAAAAATTCAAAGGGCTGTAACTTTTGATCTAGTAGTCCGATCTTGGAACTGTTTGAAATTATGGATTCTACAGGCCACATTCTATAAGAAAATATTTTCCGGTCGATCTGAGACAATTTTTTTTTCTGGGCAAAAAAAGGCAGTTATTACCTTCCTTTTTTACCAAAAATCGACTGCACCAAAATTTCTCTGGAAAAAACCTTTTCTTATTAATTTGGGTGCGTAGAATCGAAAACGATTCGTACTTTTTCGATTAGACGTCTCCATCAAAAGTTATGGGCAAAAAAAATTCCTGTTTTCAAAATTTAAAATTCTTATTTTCGTCATTTCGTGAAAGGCAGGACGCAGGTACCTCACCTCAGTAGCAGTACTAAGTACCTATTTGTTATTTTGGACATCAATGTAGCGAATTGCTGATCGATGCCGAATAGCCAAATCCAGGCCACTGGGCAGACGAACACGAACTCGAGGGGCGACCACCTCCTACGGTAGGTACTTGAAAACAACTGATTTGAATGTTTTAAATCAGGGAGCAGCCCCCACCTTCGTCACAGCGCAGAGGCAGGAGATTAACGATCTTACGTTGGGCTCCTTTTCAATAGCCCACATGATCACAATTTGGAGCATGTCTGATGAACCGTGGCTTTCGGGCCACAGGCACATTTTTTTCCAACTAAACCTGGCATTCTGAGAGTAGGACATTATTACTTATGAGTTAGTCCCGACCACCTATCAATGGACGGTCGGAGAGGGGCGCAATATTGGTGTTTGCCATAGATGCCCCTGCTGACTGGGACTGCTATACGTGACGAAACTGTTGGAGCGGTATGTCCCCGAAAGCTGGAAAAAGGGAAGAGTTGTGTACCTCTCTAAACGAAGACGGAGCGTATACACAGGGATACGCGGACGATCTCGCGATCGTCATAACTAGAAAGTTTAAAAACACAGTGAAAAAGCTTATTCAGAAGGCTCTTAAACAGGTACCCATAGCTTCTCCATTAATCCGAAAATTCCAGCAAAAAGGCCACTGCATGGCCATGGGTATATAGAAAGGCTTTTGACTGTACATTGGGCTTGCCTCCTCGAGTGTACGGTGGCCTGCCCTGCGCAGGGCAACTCACAGAAAGCAGCTAGGAATAAACTCAAGGTAATAAAACAAAACACAAACAAATGGAAACCACCAGATTTAAAATAGAAAGAAGAGTAGTAAAATACACTAGGTAAGGATAGGTCATATAAACTAGATACTTATTATCCAATGAAAACATCAAATTGTACACTGCATGTGTCATTATTACTGAGAAATAAATATGTATCAGAAAATATACTAAACAGGATTAATTGAAAGAAGCGGCAATAGAAAAAATAAGATATTAATCTACTAATATTCCACCCAGTTCAAAGCATTTTTTTTTAAACCTGTGGTTGGGTTATAAGTTTTATGATTTATTGATGTTGACTTTATTGGCAGATTAATGGGGGCTCTTTCCACATAAACATTTAAATGCCGCCTCTTATACATTCAAAATCTATGCTATAATGATGCAAGAAGAATCAAGCTCTTCCTCCAACATTTTCGAGATATTCACAATAAAGTTTTTACAAGTATTACAAATATTGGGATTTGCGAGAGAAGGTAAATAGTTACAAAAGTAGTTTATTTTTTCTTTATTTTCCTAAATTCAATAGACATACAGATTATGATTGAAAGTAAACTGTAGAGCGATGCAATAATGATAATTACATTTTCATTTTCATAGAAGCGGAATAAAAATTTCGTCAAAACGGATGAGAACGTGTCATGTTCCATATTAAGATTCAAATTATAAAACATAATTATACCAGATTGCATGGCTTGATGACAAACGAAACCGTAAATTTAGAATCAGGATCCTATATTTACAATGAATGATAAAACGATTCATAACAGAAAAAAACATAATTTAAACTTATTAAAGGAAAACGATTAGAATATTTGTTATAAAAATAATTGGAGAGCAGAATGAATTTCACTAGATGATTTACCGAAATACTGAATCGTAAATCAATTTTTACATCACAGGCAGGAGAAACTAACATATGTCGAATTTACTATTTAAAGATAACGCTCAGATCTAGCGAGGAAAAAGTATACGTAAATAATATAAATATGATTTAAACTCTACAAGTAATGGAATATGATCATTTTTAAAATCTATGTTATATCCCCTACCCTGGACAATTTATTCACACTGATATATTTACTTGCGTAATTTTTAAATAAATATTTTTAGATACAGTACAAAAATGTTTACGTTCGGAAACATTACAGACATTTTCAAGCTTTATGAAATTGCACTAGCTCTCGAATTTATCACACAAGTTGCTTTAAATAATAAATAAAGCTAATAGATACAGTAAAAAATACTGTATAAACAGTAAGAACAACTTCACAACTGGTAAGTAGGTGTACGAATGACTACTTTACAGTATTCGAGTCTATACGATTAAGTATCATTTAAACTAAAAGTATATACAACTTAAAAGCTAAGTGTTTTACATGGCCCGCAAGTATAATTTCCTTACACACGGTAGCCAGGGACGGACCGAACGGGTCAAAACAAACAATGTGATGCGAACACAATACTAAAAGTAATTACATTATATCTTGATTGGCTTTCTTCCACCGAGACAGACGTTAGGTTTCTTTAAGCTTTGATAATCAATAAATCATAATAGGGCACATACGGGTCCTGTTTTAAAAAATGTAAAAACCTACCTAATCCTAAGAAGCTGCAGAAAGACAGAATAAATGTTCAGACCGTTCAAGTCACTTATCGATCAACCATGCATTATATTAGGTACAGTAAAAAAAAACACAAACTAAGTAACAATATTTACAATGTTTGGCAGACTTTGTGGCTTACGGTAAATGAGAAACTATCATGTAGGTTCACGTCCCTGGGGATAGCTACTACCACAGACAAATAGACCGCTTTCTATAGGTCATGTATTGCAAATTGACACAATGCAAGTAAGTTAAATAAATAACATAATAATACGGATCATAAACTCGGTCAATATGCGAAATGTTTATGAGTACGTAAAAATAACGTCAAAACCTAGCAATTTTGGTCTCTCTGAATAAAAGTACGGTAATTTCCGCTATAAAAAAATGAAGAGCGTATGAGTGCATATTTGTCTTATAGTGGCTGTTTGGCATCGCTGTGTATTAAACAGTCCTCATACATTAATACTGATTTAAGCATCATCTCAATAAATATTGGAATGAAAATATCTGCTTCTGTTTCGGAACTCGTTCTTTAAATAATCTGACACAACGTCCTATAAATAATATATACAATTCAAGTCTACATTTGTTTATAAAAAAAATTTCTTTACAACTAAACTGCTCAACAGCAGTTTTGAATGAGTACAATTTCATTTATTTATTAATCAATGCCTCCCTTGAACCAGAAGGTAACGATGTTTGTGTGCACAAAAACAACGTCTGTTGCACGGCACATAGGAACGATAAACTTTTAATTCAACCATTAATCAGTAACACATAATTTAGACACTAGTAGCACGGTCCGTGAGACTACAAGAATGCGTGAGGTTCGTAAAATGAATTCGCGCGTTCGCGAATTTATTAGTTAAGTAGACTGTAGTCCCACATACTTGCCCAATCCTAGCTCGCACGTTGCCGTTTTGCCGCGACCTCCGAACTGATTATGCCGCCCAACATATATTTCAGTTGAGGCATAAATTCCAATACAAGTCGTACTGGCACTAACGGTATACTATCATTTATACTTTGACATTTGCCATTTTCGTATAGCACACGCATTTGAGACCTGCAACAAAATAAAAATTTACATAACAAGCGTAATAATAATATCTCTTTTTATTTTTTTAATTACACATTTAGATTCAGTAGAGATCGCATTTTTCATATAATTAAAAAATGTGACTTTTTTATATGGAACATCCTGTATATTATTACATTATATGATAGCTTATTATTTCTTAATGTACCATAGCCAAAATACCTCGAATAACCAACATTTCTAAATTTCATTTTAATTGCGTTATGAGCGAATATGAGTTCCACCGTGGCTGCAGAAACAGCTCGAAGGATTAATGATGTGTATGGGGAAGCTACTGTAGCTACGTTTTTGGGTCCAATGTTTTCGTTCTGGAAATTTTGGCCTACAGAACAAACCATGTGGACGGCCGTCTAGTGGTGGCGAGTAGACAGTCACCTGACGCACCAGACAGTGAGGTTCTAGCGCACGTTTTGGTTCCCGTATTTTACCAGAAACAGGTTGGTTAAACGAACTTGATTGTGTTAAAAGGAACCAATGCCTACTGAATAGAGCTGTTTCTGTCTGACACCAAAAGCGCATCTCGAATACATGTGCTAAAACCTCACTGCTTGGTACGCCATGTGTCAATCTGGCATAGGTGTCCCTCTATATACTCTGGTGTGACACCAGGGGGACACACACAATACAGATTCCTAAGATCTGGCCAGACGATTTTATTCAAACACCACATAAATTCTCATGGATGCAACTAAACATTAATCAACATAACTAAAATATACATGTATGCGCAGCGCATATGACGGAAACTTTAAAATAAACAAATTATTATATTATATTAATAGTAGGTACCATTGAATGAGTTTGGCCATCTGGCGTTCGACTCAACAAGTAAATGCGTTCAATTTCAAACAACTTCCGAGTTTTAGAAGGTCCCTGTACTTGTAAATGTTGCCAAACTACTAATATTCTATGCTCTCATTCAATTCCCTACAGCCTTACTTTAAATAAACTCATTGTCCCTAATTGATCTCTTTCCATCAAATTTAATAACTGCAGGGAAGTGAAAGTTGACCACGAGTCTACTACATGGAATAATAATTACTTATTTGTTTAATACTGTAAGGTATTTCTTTGTGTTTAAAGTCATTGTTAATATAAACATTCAAAACATGTACACATACACCAAAAGAATATTTACGCAAAAATCATTACAAGGAAGTAGACAAGTAAACTAGCATCTACAGGTTTATTGGATCATTAATTACACAGTTGTACATTAATGTTAATTAGGTATATTTGTAATTGAAAATTGTTTATTCTTATTCTTGTTAAGAGCTTCATCAGAACTTTCTCTTATTGACGTGTGAAAAACATACCCTTACGAATATAAGAAAGGTTACTGGTGTAGCAATAGTAAAAATACGTGAAGATTTCAACCGGCAAGTGCTAAAAATTCAGCCGTCTTTCGAATGCTTCCTTAAAAAGTTGAGCCAACTTTGAGGGATGTCACGTAATGTACTGGCACTTATATGACCCGATATATCAATAATTCTCAAATCCTGTCAATTCCATGAATACACTTACTATTTTTATTATCTTAAAAGTGTTATAAAGCTCATATTTTCTTTTATTGAAACAATACGACAGTAATGCAATATTATTTGCCTGTTTAGCATGTTTTCTGATGGGCGTTTCTTTTTACAAATGTGCGCTTTATTATTAAAACTGTAAATAATTTTTCAGAAGCTGTAAAACCTAAACAAAAAATTATGCACATAGACCTTACGGCAACAGTATCAAACAGTTTCATTAGCTTACGTTTGGTAAATAATTATTTTCCTTCCATTGTTACCGAGCGATTGCAGCGCTAATTTTGTACTTTTCTGGTAGGCCCCTCAGAACTAAACTCCTGGCCGCCAAATGAGCATTACTTAATAATAATAATATTTCCAACAGACAAAGTCTTATATGGGAAATTGCTTGTTTTTAATATTGTGTAAGGTGTATTTACAATGTTATAACTTATGAAAGGAATTCTAAGGATTCCAAGGGAAGTAAGAATATACTTACTCGTTTCCCTTAAACAGTTCAATCCCCAACACCTGCATCACTTGCTGGCACGACTGCGATGGTACGTTGTTGAATAACTGCTCCGTTAAATCAGGTATGGTTACCAACAGATCGCTATATACATAGGGTTTCATATTAATACAGGGAACCATTCTACTTTCGATCAACGCTTTCTGCATCTTATATGGTATATGGCTGCCACTTGTCGGCGTTTCGGGGATTTGAGTGAGCTTCCGTTGCAAACTGTTCATAGTTAACCTGCCATTACTCATATTTTGTTCGTCTTGTGCCTGAGTACGTGGAGGTTGTTGGTGTGCAGGTTGTTGATTGATGATAGGTGCGTGACTTCCTGGACCAGTGCTACACATACATTTTGATATAAACCAGATCAGTTATCATATATAGCAGTACCTATTTGTGGGGCTGAGATCGACGACGTCTGCTGTCCGATAGTGATTTGCAGGTGACTGGTATCTTACCTCTCCATTTATGTGTCGAACAGGTATAAGAGGTGGAGGTGGATACTTATGTAATTCTGCCGCAGGTTGCCGGTACCCTTGTTGTGCTAGTCCAGGTTCGCTCATTAACATATACGGCGTTGCAGAGGTTTGGGCATTGCTGTAGGCAGTAGTCCTATAAAATAAATATTTCGAATGAATAAAATGTCGTTTTGTAACTGATCGTCCTAAATGGAGTCATATGAAATTTATTTAGACGACTAGATCTTTCAGAAAATGAAATTTAGTCAAATATGTGTAAAATACATGCTCTTTATTATATCAACAATAATAGAGAACAACCGAAGCAATTGCTGGAAGTACAAACTTGGTCAAGTTGGTATCTTACTCACTCCTCTAATTCAATGCAATGGAGAAAACCAAATAAAAATTTCTTACATGACTTCACTAGACAAAAGACCTTTTCCGACTTCTAATGACCAAGGTTAGCGCTTCTGCAATTACATATTTGAATATTGGCCAGCCATTAGCAATCAAAGGCCCACAAAATAACTCAATTGCATAACAAGTCAATTTTAAACATCGGCATTGTGGCAGGGTAGCCATAAACATTCCATTCCTGCGACTTTGTCATGGTATTCAGAACCCCCAAAAACATTAACTGCCACTAGATCTCTTTGATGCAGTGATGAAAATATGCAACTGAGTTATGACATGGACCTGAAAAAACCTCTAATCCTGTTGTCCACCACCGAAAGGAGAAAACTGAATGTAATGCCAATAGCACGCAGCTACGTATTCGTTCCAAGATGCGACGACCAATCACAACCGTTTTTGACATGCAGGCAACCGTAGGTTTTACACATAACTTACTAAAAAACCCCAGACCAACTCAAAATATAAAGCGCGAACTATTTTGCGTTTGCGCATTATACTTTGAAGCTCCAGTATTTGACGATATGTACAATTATCATTAATTACAAAATTATTTTCACATGCCTTCTACACCTATAAAACAACTTACTAATGTTTTTAACTCCAATAGTAATACAAACTCACCAGTCATCCTTTCCGTAAGTAGGATATCTATGTAAACACGAGTCAAATTAAGCAATAATGCTTTTCAATTTATCATAGTAATTTCGTTGGATATGCAAGATGAAAGGAAAAAACTTGAATCTTTTGTCATGCTGAATATAAAATATAATGAAAATTATTGCTAAACACCGTAAGGGGGAAATGATGTAATTTACATGTTTTAAATGCCAGACAAAATTGTTAATATAATACATACAAAGATAATGTACATATACAAAAACATTTGACGCTTTTATTGGAATTTAACGCAGCAGAATTATCGACTGTTGCAACCGCATGAACCTATGTATAATTGAGTACCCTGTACCATCTTACATTGCATAAATGTAACTGCAAAAATTGATTTGCGATACAATACTTGTATCCTACATTGAATGTAGAATGAACGAAGTGGAGCATTTTTTCCAAAGAAACCAAAGGGAGAGTCACAACTGTAAATTTGTGTTCTTTAGCTTTTGGTCTGAAATTGTAACTAACTAAACTTCTGGATATGCTTTCAGGTTTTGTGAAAATTTTTCGAAAATAGAGTAGCAGTAAGTGGGGGTACAAAAAAGTTTCGATTTCGCGCAAGCTATAGGTACCGCCAAAGAGAAATTTGAAAATCCAATGTTGATGTTCATTCACAGAACATAAATCTGAGTTTTCTGAATAAATGTTAGTACTTTCCATACGGTCGCTATAGATGAAGATTTTCCTTGGCTACTACTTGAATTTTCAACATAAATACATAATGCAATTGAAAGTGAATGCAGAAACTCCACCTCGGGTAAAAACGAAAAGTAAACCACTTACTAACACTAAGTCATGTGTCCCTTGGCTAAAAGTCAACTTATCAAAAAGAACACAGAAATTAGTAATAAATTTCACTCGAAATTTCATTTAAATAAGGATTAGTTGATACGAAGAACAATTCGCTGTTTTGCCAAATGCCAACCAAATCTTGTACTCAAGTTTATTTTAAAGTGGTCGACCAATTGCATACTTTGTGGATTTCTGGTCATTTTTGTGGCCTATCCAACAATTACTAATTCTCTTATGGATAGGGTTTATTTATTTATTAAGAGCTGTTTCCAATCCTTGGCGTATTAAGAAGAACAAATGTTGGTTTCATGTACCAGCAAATGACGTACTTACCTATTACACCACGTATAATGAATAGAAAACCTTAATGCAAAACATTGCTATATTCAATTTCAATTATTTGAATATTTATTTTCCAATAAACTGGCTTTTAATGGATACTCCGAATTCAGTAAGTGGTTACATAACTTGCAACTATTACCACACTTATAGTACATAAAAATTTAATTGCATTCAAACATTTCATTTAACCGTACAGCACATATCAGGCTCATAAACCTATTTGTTACCATGTGTAATACTTTACAATAGTGAACTATATTGAACAACGGTAAAACAGTTATAAAAATCCATATCATCAAACAAACTCAAAACTTTTAGCCTGGAAGAATTGGGCATAAATAGAAACTTTCCAAAATTTAAAAATGGGTTAAATAATAGTAAAATTATAGTTACGCTCCCTTAGTGAGATAAATATGTATATTGTTCCATAGCAACAAAAATTACATCTATTATCTTAGGTACTAGGTATATAGATTAGATTGTGCGTGCGATAAAAAAAATACACAAGATAAACTTTGACCCTGAAAAATATGCACGGCTTAATTATAATCGCAAAATGAATATTAACAAACCAAATTTCAAGCAATAACAATTTTAGTTAAACGTTATTGTTTGAATTAGTATGTAAGGGTCAAGTAAAAGAGCAGCCACTAAAACATATTTTTTTAAATAAATTTATATTTTACCCTAAATGCTTACCTTGCCAACATTGTTCCGGATGATGCCCAGTTCTACATAGCAGTGGAAATTTTACGATTCAAACCAACAAGCAGAAACTCTTCTAGATAACAAAAATGGCAAAAAGCCTATACTGGATTGCAGGGAAAAGCCGACCTTGGAGTATAGAAGTATTGAAAGTAAATAATGAATGGGTAAAACATTCAGCACACCATGAACGGTGACAGATCTTTCTGAAGACGATTTTCAAATGAATGAAACATAGCCAGGCAACCAAAACACACAAAAATGTTGGTCGAACATATCAGTTTTTGATAAAAATGTTTAGTGTTTGTTCGTTGTGAACACACCGATTTTTGAAAATTTTCCTCTTTGGGAATTCATCTACAAAAAATAAGATGCTGACTTCAACAACATCTTCGAGATGCGACAAACATAAAATTAATTTCATCGAAGAGGAAATAAGAAGAATTGATAGAGAAAGAACATTACAATTTTATCCAGAAAGTGAAATGCATATTGCTGTTCTGAAACATACCGTTTACGAAGCGGCCGTGAAGTTCTTAGGGCACTTGGCATACCTCTAGCCTTTGGAGGCTTTCTGCAATAAAAATAAGTTATAGCAGCTTTCTCGGGCTTTCTTGAAGCTAAATTTCTAAATGAATAAAAAATAGAGATTCAAGATAGATCGCCTACTCTGACGAACAATTGCTCACAAGAGGATTACGCTTTTTACTAACTCTCGAGCGCATCCTCATGAGTGATTGTTCACCAAGGTGAAATATACGCATTTGAAGAAGGCTCTACACGTTTTCCACTGAATGCTTTTAAGCGTGGTAAGATTACAAAGCTAAGGCACACATTTAACTTCCCAATGACATTCCAAAATACTGAGTTACCCCACTAATAAAAGATAGGTAAGAAATTAGAGTTCAACTAACTACTACAAGTAAGTGTTATATTTGCTACATGAGAAATAGATACTGAGACTACGACAACAAATTCATTATTTTATTGTATAGAGCTTGAGAGACTGGAATCGATTATAAACCAGTTATAGAATTTTGTATTTTATCTAGAAAGAGGTTTAGCCATATCGTATACAACGTATTCAAAAGTTACGTTAAATACATTGGACAACATTTTCCGTTTGTTATCTAAACCGCATTGGAATGTTACATTTTTAATCTTCAACACACAACAGCTCATACATCCTACAAGCATTACTTGCTATCAAACTGGAACTATTTCTAAGACGAATTCACCAACTGGATCGTCAAGCAGGTTTAAGTTACATAGAGCTCCATATTAAATCCTACCAGAAGGGTCCGTTTCGTCTCTTGAACAAGGATGCACCTCTTCGCCGTTGTCACTAAGCTACAAACCATGAGAAGGACGGAGTTCTTCACTCCAGAAAGATAAAGGAGGAACACAAATTAAACAACAAAAACACCGAAGTTGACTCTGGCTCCAAAAATTAACACGAGCACTGGTACGAAAGCTACCTACCAATAACACATCGCATTCAAAAAAGAAATTAATCAAGTTTGAATAAATCAGTCTTTTTGGTAAGCTGTAATGCCCATACAGGTTTAAGAGTAAGCAGTGTTCTCCGCACTTGCTCTAAAATCTGAAAGATCTACTTGCAAATTAAGGTTTGTGTTTCGGGTGAGATGTAAATTCACCCTCGAACTAGCAATTCCTCGAGCAGTTCACTATTCCTAGTTTCATTTTCTCTTAATTAAAATAAAAAAAAATATATAACAGTTTCATTTCGCGTAGACTGCGTCAGCCATCTTAACATGTACTGTACAAAATTGGTTAGGGGTTAGTCGGTAATATTCACAATGAAATTAAAAAATTCTGGGAAGGAAGACAGGGTCTTTGTTGAATGCAAGAAAATTCTTAGGAAAGGTTAATCTGGGTAAAGCTTGATGGACAGGAAAGGATTAACTAAAATACATTTTCTGGGAAATTCAGTTTATGATACGTTGAGGATATTTACTAAGAAAGTTTGCGTTAACAGTTGGATTTGTTAGCATATTTTACTCAAAGTGAAAAATCGCTATTGGCTGCACTGTCGTCCGTCACACGTACTCCTTCTATACCACTTAACCGATTTGGGCGATATAGGGCTCATTTGAAAGGCCTTGGTCCAAGGATTCCAGGCATACCAATATTTTTTGGCTTTGCGCATGCGCAGTGTCAAAAATTTGGATTAACGCATGTGCAATGCTAACTTTTTTATTTATAAAGATATTTAAATGAAACTTTATATGTAAATTTATTTATATTAAATTGGATTAGTAGCTATCTTGCAAGTTACTGGTGCCAGTAACTAACCCATTTACTATACCAATGTAAACGCCGCTATATTCAATTAATTGCCCGTACTAGTGCCCCACGGAGCCAATTGGCTCTTCCTACATACCCTAAATTAGTCATCTGCGCATTATCCGTTCTCGCCTTCTTATGTACCGGTACCAGTAACACCTGTTTATCTTTCTATTTTGTGTAACACAGAAACTATGCACACCATTTCGGACTCGCAGACCGAAAACTGGATTAAATGCTATACTACTGCACGGATTGTATTATTTCGTCGCACTGATATCGGGCACCAAAAAGTTGGAAGGTACACGGAAAGGGGGCACATAGGAACTTTCTATTGCTTAAAATAATACGGGTTAATATCGCGTCGGTCCATGAGACCGCAAGCGGATACCAGAGGGTTAATGATTCTTAATTTTACATACGGGCATAGAGGTAGGACCGACATAGGGTATAGGACAATTAAGAGTAGCAGAATCAAAGCAACCAAACATCACAGAGGAAGAGCTAGGGGTTTAACATACGTAGGTCAGAGTTCGACAGAGCTATAAAAAACCTTAAAGTACGGAAAGCAACAGGATCAGATGTAGTATCAGCAGAATTAAGAATAATACATAATTAAATAAACTAACAAATAGTATATATCCAGGGTTGCCAGATGTCAGGCATTCAGCCGGAGTCTCAGGTTTTACATCGTGCTCTCCGGCCCCCGGGCAGGCGCGACTATAACTCCGGCAGAACAATACATTTCAATTTAATACTTTTCAAATAGGTCAAACGATTCCTTTTTAAGCACCTAATAACACCTTAATTTTTAAATGTGACAAAATTACAAATAGGATTTCTATGATTTTGTATTAAAAAACAAAAAACTACTAACACTTGCCAGAAAATCAGAAAAATATGTTTAACTTTCTTGTTTTGACTATTTGTGTGTAAACAGCGATGTTGATGTTTATGTTTCATTTATTAAATTAAGTACACTGTATTTACCCTTATATTACTTCTATTGCAAGAATGTATAGTTTGTTTTATTTGTTAACTTATACCAATTTGAAATAAAAAAAATCTTAAATTTGAGGAGGGGGGGGGGTTGTTCGCAATGTAGATTTATGTTTCTCATGCAGCCTATGTTCGGCAGACGGCCATACGCAATCTGGCAACCCTGTATGTATCGTAGGGTAACAAGTGATTAATGCGGCGATTATTCACAATAACCGGTCAATGTAAATAATTGAGGGAAGGAACATTTTTTTAAACAGCCCCCGGAATGACTTTTTTAAAAATTCAATATCTTCTTAGTTTCGTAAATGGCAGTAGTTTCCCTTCCCCTAAAGTTTTAACAATAATTAGCTACAACAATAAACTATTTCGACTGCTGTGTGAATCCAGTACGCAACTTTAGGAGCTGCTGTAAAAATACTGCGCAACAAAAGTAGCTGCAGTGATACTAACTTAAGTGAACGATAAAGGAAAGAGCAGTAATGTTCTTTGAGTAGACCGAACACTCAAATACAAAAATCTATAATAACGGTTGCCTTACACAACTCTTTCTCGAAAATTGTACAGTCACATGCGCTTCAACAAATGGAAAGCGAATAAAGCAAAGAACCAAGAAATAGATTTATGTTTATTTAGAACTACATAGATACCAATCGAGTTAGGGAGCACTCCTTACTGTGCCGATAACGGAACCTAAATTAAATATCATTTACCTACCTAATCGTTGAGAACATTTGTATTTTTGAAAGATTATAAGTGATCAAGCGGAAAACAACGGTTACGCTCAATCGAACGTTGTAGATCGCTACAAATTCATATCTATTTTATAAATCAGTGGCGATTTCTCTTTCTCCAAATTGTACTTACTAGCTACAGTCTCTCATGCATACCATAAATTAAAAGCATTTAAGCAGAGAACTACAAAATTAGCTTAGATATAGATTTATTCTCTTGTTAGTACTACTAATAACATTTCGTTAGAGCGCTTGCTCTCAGCTCAAAGAACGCCGGCAGAAAATGTTATACTATGACAACGGCTACGGCCAAAGGCGTTTGCTGAAGGGTGTGAGACTTCTAAAAATTCATACCCCTATTTGAAGTAGGTACATGAAACAATTTTGTGTTGAAGTACATGATATATTTTTTCAAGATACTCACTTATGTTTCATAAATTAACAGTTGTTCTCTAATATTGTACCGTTTTGTTCCTTTCTTAAACAATTAGGAGAGCGCGTGTTCAATCAATATAAAAAAGTCAAAAATGGGTTACATGTGTACAGGGTGATTCCATCTTATCTTATCTTAAACTTTAAATACAAAAGTTGTGGGGTTAATCAGAAAATGAAAAGTAAAAAAATAAATGAATATCGCAAAGTTAGTAAAAAATGCAAATTTTGTCATCTTTAATGGAACGCCCTGTACATCTTTCAAAAAGTTGCTTTAGCCGTTGTTGAAATATCGCCGCATTCATCCCCATAAGGCTTTTCCTTCTAGATCTAGATCCACTTCCTATTACACTGCACTGAGAGAAGCATGGGGAAGTGCAAGTGTTATAGTATTTTCAAGGTAGGAATATAAACTAAAATTATTTTATCTGATTTATTAAACGTTTATTATTATGTCATATGTCAGTAAATGTGTGGTGTGGTATTGTGATATATCCCAATTTTTTGTGAGGGCTCGCTAACGGGAGAGAGTTATCTTCGGTTTTTAAATAATGAAATTACATTTGAAATCTGTCATATTTAAAACGCAACCGGCGAACATAGACGAACTAAGACCGAGAATAATTCAAGAATGTCGAAATATTGCAAAACCATTTTGAACATTTATTGAAATAAAAGCCAACTTTAGAAAATGTATCATATTAGTTTATTTTTTGATTTGCATGATAATTACTAACCTAAATGTAATGCTATTTGGTATGGTATTTTTCCAGAGCTTTCCAACAACGTATCACACATGGGGGGTCACTATTTAAGATTTAAAAGTTGGGGTAGCTGGGGCGCAGGGGGTTGGAGGGGGGGATGTCATTGTGAATCCCCCTCCGAATTACAGAAATGGATTTTGATTTTTTTAAATATCTCGTTTATTTACTAAGACATGGGGGGTAAGTTTTCAAATTGCCACCCTGTATGTCTTGGCTAACTTTTTTTGATCTGAAATTTTGGTGCAATAAAACAAGAATTGACAACAATTTTTAATAAATGAAAAAACTGTACCTAATGGTGACGGAGCATGCGTGTTTTGTGCCCCCACCTGCAGCAGAAAGTTAATTGTCAAAGGCCAAAATCTAATCAGTTCTTCCCTAAGGTGCGTTACCTGATTACCCACTTTGAGTTTTATATTCGGCCAACCGGGACTCTTTGAGATTTTTGATAAAGTACAATTTTGGCACTCACGTACTCAACACGAAATGGAACAACAATAAATGAGTTATTATCGTTACATGAAATTATCGATGTAATTTTATTGAAGTGTCACACCCTTCGTTGTTTTGGTGGCAAATTCCATATTCAAATTAGGTCTTTCTGAGTTAGAGGCGACAATTTCGAATACGGAATTTGTTATAAAGTAATACGCTGGAGTTTCCGTATGTCAGTTAGCTGCCACGTAGATATAATAGACCTGTTACTTGTCAATACGTAAGCATTACATTTTTGAGCATATAAAACATGTAAATATGTTAGTAAAAAATTAAACTTGCAACATGTTAGCGATAGATTAATAGATTGTTTTTAAGGCGCTGAACCAAATGCGTTTGCTTGTTAATTTTGAAAAAAATAGAGGTCTAAGACACTAAATAATACAAAATCATTCTCCAGTTTTTTGTGAATTTTAGATATCGATATAAATAATGGGAAATGTAAAAATGCAAACCCTTCTGCTTTTAAAATTGTGAAACTCTTACATGCCAGTCATTGATTGTCAGGGTTGTAACTTTTGTGGTAGAGCAATTGATTATATTTGCAGGTCCACAATTCTGTATAAACATTTTTCTTCCAGCTTCATAATGGTTACTTCTCGCGTTCCACAGGATTCCATTTTGTCCTTGGTTTTATATTTAGAAATTGCAAATTGTTTCACATTTTTTCTCGCTCTAGTCAGAAGTAATCTTGAATCAAGAAATATTTCACCTTGGCTGCAACCAGGGGTCAGAACCATCGGCATCGCTAAGGTAGGAGAGAACCTAGTACATCAGCGATGGACAAGGCGTTTATGTCGATAGGTGAATTGAGTTTTATCTAATGCAGAGTTCGCAACTGATATTAGCCAAAAAATAGAGACTTGGTCTCTATTTACATATTTAATTAAAAATAGAGACCATTTAGAGACATTCGAGAACCAATTTCCATACAAAATTAAGCAAAAAATATTTATTTTGTAATAGATTACATAAACGGCAATATATCTAAACAAGTATAAATTGTGCACAACTCTTGTGCGGATAAAGCGCATTTTTTTACCCAAATAGCTTTTTTTTGACATCACCAATGGATATATTTCTCTTCAGACAATCCGTTCTTGAGGTATAAGGGAATAGGTCGAGGAGGAGGAGGGCTGTGATTGGTAGAAATTAATTCCTTTCGTTGAAACCTTTCATTAGAGTATCATGAAGGAAACTAGGTGCACCCCCCCCTCTTCCCCTCCCCCCGTACTTTGATAAGAGGACAGAAAGAAGGGCAGTAGTTGGTAGAAAGCGGTTCCTTTCGTTGAGACTTTAATTATAATACAATGAAAGATAAAATAATTAATGTTAAACTCCCCCCACCAATTGGTTGTCGTATGTACATAAAAGTTATGCACGTTTTACTTTCAAAAACAGCATCTCGGGAAATAATTCCTGGGGGGGGGGGGCACCCTTTTAGACAGCGAAATTTGATGGCCGTCTGACACACCTTCAAGGTATATACCATTATCCTAGAAGTATTTCGAAACGGCAGAAGTGGGTCCGGACGGACAAAACGCAAACAATAGCACATTTTTTTAAATTCTTAAAAAATGCCCTAAAAATGTACAGTAAAATTTCTGCGGTTTGTCAATTATGAATTATACTTTTTTAACATGCAAAATTTAGAGACTTTAGAGACCAAATACGAAAAATAGAGACTTTTAGAGACCAGCATTGAAAAAAGAGACTAATGTCTAAAAAAGAGACCATTTGCGAACCCTGTTTAATGGTCGTCCGGGGTTTTCATCAGGTCCGAGCCTACCCTAGGATTTGCTCCCTCCGTTTTCAGGGCCAGGATTAAAGACTGAGTGGCCAACCAATTCCCGGCTCAGTGACAACAAGTAACCGGAGGCAGTCCAGGCTCTCTTGACAAATCGAGGTCTTCTAAGTTTCTAAAAGTGAATAGCCAGATTAGGAAGATCACCGGTGTCCTTATGAGGAACTGGATGGTTAACCATCACCTGCATAACATTGGGCTTGTGGAGGAGCCGGCGTGCGGGTTCTGTGGCGAGGCAGACAAAATTACTAAATACGTGGTCTGTCACTGTGACGCCTTGGAGACAGCTATCTGGAACCGGGGAGGGTGAAGCAACTTAAGATAAACAGGGTCCTATCCTTTATCGAGAGGAACAGGCTCTGAATAGCATAGAATACATAGATCAAAGCAATTGATGAATAAGAAACAGACCAATAGTAAAATTTCCCACGTCCCCCCACGATTAACCCCCTTGGAATTGTATAAACTTTGTATGAAATGTAAAAGATGATTCCATCAAGATATTAAATCGTCTCAAGATAAATGAATCACCTGGAATTTTATAAACTTGTATGTACAGCTGAGCATCAAACACAATCACAGGGCAAACTGTTTTTGTACCTATTACACAGAATCTGTACAACCAAATCATACGCTTTCTATTTTATAATTTATTTATTTATTTCGCCTCTCTTGTTCTTGGCCCTCAACAGGCTTGCGCCCAATTACAGAGTGACCAGCATAATGCTATTTAGAGGTGCCTCTGCAGAAGATCTTAAGTTGGTTTATACTATTCCGGTATTTACCTTACGAATTAGGAAAACTCGAGGGGATAACATCTTCTCAAATTTTGCGACAATCCCCATGATTTCCCTACGATTGTCAGATTTTAGAGGATTGCATTGTGACTGCATGTGATTATGAATGATTGCAGACAATTGTAAATGATTGCAGGTGACTGACAAAGATTTACCTAAGCAAGAAATATATTCATTTATGTTGGCAATTAGTTGGTAACAGGTACTTTTAAATACACAAATAAGAAGTTAAAAAGGTAATCGTAAACCTCGTCGTAAACGATTTATAAAAAGCGCATTACTCGGCGCATTACAATTGCATTCATTTCCCATACTGTAAGATGCAAGCTTAAAATTTCGCAATCCATTTTTGACTTGCTGCTTCAATTGCAGTTTATAAAAAGAACCCTACCCTAAAATTTCAGGATATTTCTGGGCATGCGCAAAACAAATTATTTGATTTGGCATTAGTTTCATCTTTATTCGAGATGCCTACATACAAAATTTCATTTAGATAACTTAACGAATAAAAAAAATCCGATTGCGCATGAGCCCAACATATTTTTTGACTCGGCACTAGTTTTACTTTAGTCGAGGTCGCCATCTATATCTACAACCTACATACAAAGTTTCATTTAAGTATTTAACAAATAAAAAAATGGATTGCGTAAATACAAAAGCTATCGTGCACACGGACGGAAAAACAGACAGACAGATACACTGACAGACGGGCATACAGACAGACAGCAAAACAATACAATCTAAAAAAAATGGGTTTTTTACCATAACTATTTTCGTAAGCGGCACAGAAAAAATTTCCTTTCTTGGTGCAAACCTTGACAGCATAGCGAACCAAATAGCGAAAAAAGTAGAAAAACTAGGGACGGATGGGCAAAGTGGTCACAATAGTAAATTTTTTTTAATTTTGTGGAATTGTGCTAAAAAGAAGGTATTTCAATGGAACAAGTTCTATACAATCCGATAAATCTAATAGGGGGGTGGCCCACTCAAATCACAGATACCGAAAGACAAACTAAGTGGCATGTGCTCTTTTTGGGTCAATGTTAAAAAATGGCACAATCAAAATTTGAAAACATTCGTTCGCTTAAAGAGATACAAGGGAAAATCAAAAATTGTCAATATTAGAATGAAAAGAGACACGAAAAATTGTTTATTACAAAATGACTTGCTGGGTAATCTGCCGTTTTCAAAATAGGTTACATATACGATGTCCGCAAAAAAGTTACTGGACTTAACCTCATTTCTTAAATAGAACACCCTGTATGTCTTAATCTAAAAAGATAGCACATTAACATTTTCTTTTTTAATATATAATGCAATCGCAATAGATAGGGAAAACAAAAACTTCAAAATTATTAAAACGAAATTAAAACATTTAAGAAAGGTTCAAATATTAAAAAACAACAAAAAATTAAACATTTTGAAATTTTTTAATTTTTTGAAAAATCTAATATTGCACTTTTTAAATTTCTTTAGTGTGATATTTCTAGAAAGTGAATTTAATATGCTCTTTTTCGAATGAAATCTACAGAGCATTCCACTAAAAAAAATGACGTTTGGTCCTATAACTTTTTTACCTGATCCCGTACACTTATTTTAAAACAGCAGATTCTTCAACAGTCTTATAAAGAAACTTGTAAGAAAAATCTTTCTATATTTCCTTTAATAAATATAGGTTCATTCTGAGATTTACAATTTTTGAATTTCCTACGTCCATGTTTAAATTGAAATATATTAAACAAAAACTAACATATTAAGAATCTCCTTTCAAAAATATAACACTACAAAAATTCCATATTGATTTCAATAGATTCAAGAGATTTAAAAAACCGAAAAATTCAAAATTTTTTTTGAAATTTTATTGTATTTATCAAATCGTTTGATCTTTTTTATTAATCTTTTTTGAGCCCTTTCTGAATCATCCTTAGTGTATTATATTTTTTAAAAGTTAATATGCTATATTTGTAGATTATTAAGCGGCAGAGGAAAGCGATGTAAGCTTTATAGGGAAGTTGATGGTGTCCGTCTGTCTGTCCGTGAACACCATAACTGCCAAACGCTTGGACCGATATGGTTCATGCCACAGGTAATAAGCCTATTGCAAATGGGTCAAATCCAATGACTCAGTGGGGTCACGCCTCTTTGTCTGTGCCGAACGCTTGAACCTATTCGGTTCAAACTTTTCACACATACACATACATACCACATGTAACAAGGCAATTGAAAATGAGTCAAATCCAATGATGCGTAGGGTTACTCTGAGGTGCTGTGCCGCTTTTTTAGATCCGCTTTAGGGGTTTATTACGTAGTACAGGGCTTTCCATTTAAAAAAATAAAGTTAGATCTAATAACTTTTTTGCCTAACTCCACGTGGCATGTGATTGTACCTAAAAACAGATGAGGGTTGCCAATGTGATTGTCAGATTGTCACGATTGCGAATTTGATTGCGGGATTGTTTTAGGCGATTGTGAGATTGCAAACGCGATTGTGGGACTGTGAGGGAGATTGCCACAGCAATCGGAGGGATTACAAGCGATTGCAGACAATTTGTGACAGTATTGCGGGAAGATGTTACCCCCTCGGGAAAACTGCAGGAAAACCTAATAATGTTGACAAAACAAATGCCAACCGAGTCCTAGTACTAGTAGTGTACTTCTAGGAAATGAGAGGTTCTCCCAATGTGATTTATGGTACTGATCTATACCGTTTGCATTATCATATATAGAGTACATTGTGCTTCATTGAATACAACACGTCAAACAGAATTGATGTTTCACTGACGCCCTAAGAACAGGTGATTATAATGTAAGAGCAGCAGAATTCTTCTTCTTCTGAACTTTGTAAATGTAACCAATGGAACAAACAAAAGTCACAACCCTGACAACAGAACTTCGTACTTACTGACATGTCTATATGCAGTTATATGGTTGCTTTTAGTTTAAACAAAAATGTCACAAAAATGGCAACCCAGATGATATATCATGCAAGAACAAGTTTAGTAATTTTAAAAGGTGAAAGAAGTTGTTCGCTGATGTAGTTTCTTGGTGTTTGTGTTTCATATTAATGGAGCTATCTCCCTGATGGTTTTGAAGATTTTTTTTAAATTATTTACTTCTCTAGACGTCTTTTTTTTTTTAAACTCAGCATCCGGTCCAGCCCTTCGATTGCTGAAATCTACTAAATCGAAATAGTATGTGTACATGACGTGAGAGAGATAATAGCAATGGAAAATGTACTCACTGTTGGGACGATCTGATTAGTGGTGGTGGCGGTTGGTTCATGCTATTGTAGTACGGCGGTCGCGGTTGTCTCGATGTGGCGGCCGTAGATGGATACGAGGGCCTCACTGCAGACTGGGCCGTTCGAGGTTGTAAGGCAGTGTAGGCTGGTTGTCCGCCGGTTAAGCCGTATGTCGTATACAGCGATTGTACATTGTGGATATTGTTGGTGGCGGCCTTCGCTTGCGTTGCCGGTTTCGGAGATGGCGGAGGTAGAGCGTGAGCAA
This sequence comes from Photinus pyralis, assembly GCF_008802855.1. Taxonomy (NCBI): domain Eukaryota; kingdom Metazoa; phylum Arthropoda; class Insecta; order Coleoptera; family Lampyridae; genus Photinus; species Photinus pyralis. Next base: position 2,842,179 of record NW_022170509.1, on the reverse strand, counting down.
TGGGTGGACCGGCCGGTTGCCGAATCCATTGGCCCCCTTGACTCGGCGTTTTCCCATTGATCAATAATTGGGAATCGGATAATTTGCTAGGCCAGTAGTCTTCGAATAACGTCCCGGGTGGAAAGTAATTTTTGATATCCGCTAAACTGATGACCGCACAGGAGTCGTGACAAAAGAGTTCGTTTCGTATTCCTTGCACTTTACAACAGAATTTTAAATAAGACAAGTCCCAGCCTTCTAAGGTATCGGCTTTTAATTTCAAAGTGTCTGTTTCGCCTTCAAAATAAAATAAAGGAACGTATTTGTGTCCTGAGTAAACCGTGTAGGGAACCACCGACTCTTTATTTATGCGGATAAATCCACACCTGTCGAGCGGATTTGCACTTCCATTTAAAAGCTTCGAATAACACGAATCTAAGAATTTATAAAATTCGATCGCGTCCGCTAGCCTAACGATTAGATCGCGCGACGTATACTGTTCACGACCGAACTGATAGTCACAATGTTTGAAGTTTATTTCGTTTAGTAGCCGACATTCCGCCTCCGTAATGTAGTAACTACGAATACACGTACAGTTATAAATGTCTTGGTGCAAAAAATTTAAATATTTATTAAGAACTTTTACTTCTACCATTCTTACGGCACAATATTTCTCTCCTGACCTGATTATGTATGGAATGGGATTCTTTCCTAGTTCCACCCATCCGAAGCGTCCCCGAATGGATTCCTCGTCGCCGAGACTTTTCGATGTATCATTCCCAACAGGAGTGACTACAATATCATTCTTGCCTTTATTACGGGATATAAAACTTAAAATATTCATACCCGACACTGTTGATGTAGGCGCCGGAGGTCTTGCTGGGACAGACATTTTCATCCTGTTAGCCTCGATCATCTTTGCCGCTAACTCTTGAATCTCGGCTTCATCGTGCCGTTCAAGTTTAACAGTAGACTTCATGTTTGTGTCCGTCCTCTGAAATACAGCAAAAAATTATTTTTGTTGTACTCTTCACTCCATTTGAGAAGGGTTATTCATCCTGGCAGTTTTGGTGATTAAGAACAACAAATAATATAATACTGAAGTGGTATGCATTGCTTACATTTTGATTTTTAATTCAGCACAAATTGTTTACAAGTTGTGGAATGAGGTTAAGGCGGGTTATATTCTGTCTAGTTAAATTTTAGCGGCCATAACGATGTCGAAGAAAACACTTATGTTGTTCTCGACGTGCCGGATCACCAATACATGAAATATAAATTAAACTTCACTTTACTTCTAATTAAACTTTCAATAAATTTAATAACTACATTGTTCTGATTAAATTTTAGTAAATAGTACGTTAGTATTCGTTTCGTAGTTTATTCACTAGAGGCTACTACACTCCGAAACCAGGATAGAAAATGGTTTGATAGCCTCGTTCCCAGGCAACACTAATAAAGTCCCGATTTACATTTTTACTTTAACCTTAGAAAATGGCCGCCTATCCAGCAAATCCGCCAATCTTACAACCGGTTTTGGCATTACCTCACTCTGACGACATCAAATCGGTGACGTATCGGTACCTAAGCAGAGGCTATATTCGGTTCCAAGGTCTTTCTAGTGACAAGCATTTCAAGGATATATTGCAATACCTATCCATTAATACTTAAAACTGATAACCCATTAGTACGAGTATCACCCAATCGAACAGATTCTCTGCTCAAAATTACGTAATAAACGGCTCAGACCCCATTAAAGCGAGCAACAAAGAGATACCGTAAAGTCGAATTTTTTATACGCTCAGCGCGATTCTCGACCTTATGTAAACACTCCGTAAGGCCTACAAAAATAGTTCCGTCGCCCGATATTCTCGAGTGCATGCTTTCAAATGAAATGCTTGAAAAACGACTTGTTTGCTTAATTCAGTTAACCTAAATTGATACCATCGGAACCTAGGTTTAATTAACATATCGTGTCCTTTTTTTCGATCATCCGGTATACAGATTTTACTAATTGAAAACCTACGCCAATGTAAAAATATAAGATGACGTCGGCAAAGCTAAAAATATCTCATTATCGCGCATGTCAATCGCCACCATTGCTTTCTACAGCACACGTTTTGTACAGATGTTTTCACAGTGCACCCTGTATACCTATACATTTTCGTTTGTGTATTGAATTTTGCCATTTCCGCAATAACCAGACCTTTTCAGATTTACGGAATGCTTTGTTTATTACTTTAACTAAAGACTAAAATATATTAAACAAATTTTCTGGAGTCTGTGCGTAATAAATATTTGCATTATTATAGAAAGATTTCATGTAATAAAAACATTAGCTGTTTGCAGGTATACCTATGCTAAAAAACCCCGCTGTATATGTAAAGCTGATCGACGTGCAAAAAAATTATAATAGATAGATTCATTATTAGCAACACGTGTTAGAAACGTAATGCAATATTACACTTTTGTAAAAAAAATTTGAATTGGGTAAGCGTCTAGCTTGCAATGCATATTTTCATTGAATATAGTGTTTTTATTCAATGATATTTTGCACGTTCAGCTTTGTTTCGTATTACAGATTACAGGGCGCCCACTTGTCGCGCTCGCGCTCAACGTGGGAATCTCGGTAGGGCGAAATCTTGAAGAAAAAACCTCATAAATATTTTGCTAAATTTGCATTGTGCCTAGCAGAAATTGACGGTTTTAGACTATGGCATTATTAGAACACTTTTGAAAGGAAACTGAGTACCTATGATTTGATTCTTGAGGGATGAACTCCCTGTACGAGGCGCGTTTCCCAGGGGCGGATAGGAGAGCTACCTGGGTGAATGTTCTTATGGTATGCCAATGCCAGTCAAACATCCAATATAATTGCTTGAGTTCGGGTTTATAAAGCAGTCATTGGAGGCAGTCAGAGACGGACGGAGCCTTTTGGTTAAAATATCCAAAAAATATATCTCTAGGAAGTTGACATAGCGCAGATATAGATCTTGTTTTATTTTAAGAACCTTGGTCAAAGGTTTAGGGGAATCCGGAAGATTGGTCATCTACCACATACAGAGACAAATCTAGGAGTTGTGCAGTAGTATAAAGTAACGATATTGTAGAGCATAAGAATGACAGTTCTCTGGAGAGAACCACCCCCAACATAGAGACATTTAGAATCAGGAATGGGTTTGAGTGATGAGACAGAAGAAACTACCACTGGTCTGCTTGTAGACTAAGTAAGCTTGCTTGATCTATGCCTCAACCGGAAGAGGTCATTTCCTTCCTAATAAATTGATTAAAACAAAGAAACAATAATCCATGAATATAATTCAGCGCAGGAATCACGTGCACAAACCACCATATTGTAGGATTCTGTCTGGATTCGGGTACAATGGGGTGAAAGTAACGTGAACATGCCAAAGACATATATATTTTTGATACTAAAAAATAATGTCAACAAATGTTTTCTTGCAAGAATTGGATTTTAACAAATTTCTTTTGTCCATACCTAGACAAATACCTCTGACGTCACTTTTGTGACACTCTGTATATTATGTTAGATTCATATGCATTTCTATAATTACAACCTAAAAAAGTACACAATAATCGAAATTAACATTAAAAATTTGTATTAAATTGTTCTTTTTTTGTTAGATATGGATGCTGAAGAGGAGACATACGATGATGTTGATTCGGGAAATGAGTCTAGCGGAGATGATGTAGATTTCGCTATGGAAGTTGAGGTTTCGGGACATAGAGAGAAACAAACCGACTCCGATGAGTACCCTTTCGAAGTTCTGTCGACGGAGCAGATTGTCCAGCATATGGTTGACTGTATTAAAGAAGTTAATTCGGTCGTTGAGGTGCGTTTCGGTGTCACCCATTGCACAATGAAGTACACAGTGTTTGGCATATTATTTTAATAATTTTGTCTTTAGATTCCGACTACAACTACTAGAATACTGTTAAACCACTTTAAATGGGACAAGGAGAAGTTAATGGAACGATTTTATGATGGCGATCAGGATCAGCTATTTTCCGAAGCTCATGTAGTAAATCCCTTTAGGAAATTAAATATTAGTATTATTAAAGTATAACGAAAGTGAGATTTCGTACGTTAGATTAATAACATTTGGTTTTCCAGGTACCAAAAAAGCCTATCTCTGGAACTGAGGAGTGTGAAATTTGTTTTACTGTACTGCCTTGTTCGGTGAGCTCATTTAGGTTGGGTTAAGGGGAACTTTTCGTAGTGTGGTAGTGGTAAAAAAAGTATTGGTAAAAAAATGGAAAATCAAAAATTGTAATTTATATATTGCGATCTGTGTATGACAGTTTATGCTAACGTAGCATTGCCAATAGGCTTCTAGAAAATGAACTTCATTGGTTCGTAAGATTAATTTATTGTGGTATGTAAAGGTATCAAACATACTTTTCAACCAGACATTCAGCATTTGCATATAATCCTATGGACCGTTTGTATTTAAGATGGTCTGAACTGAATAAGAAGGGAAATTTTTTCTAAAGAAAGCTGGTTAAACAAAAACTAAGAAAAAGAGAGGAGTAGAAATTGATAAAAAGACAGAATTTAGTCTAGATCTTTAAAATAATCTCTAAAACTACGTTTAGGAGCAGGTGATGTTATCAATGTTAGTGTCTTAGTACCTTTCAATCCCAAGATATTGACCATTTGATTTTTATCTATGATTACTGTCTCTCTAACCTGGTTTTCCATTGCCTGTCAAAAACCAGTGGATTTAATCTAAAGCAGGCCCATAACCAGGATGAAAGAAGTAGCAGGAGTGAAGACCACAAAGTTTTCCAAAATAACTGCAAATCTTATCTATCTATAAAATTATTAACCTATAATTAATTGTTTATTGTTTTTTGTGCCCAAATACTTTTGAAGATGTTTGATTATTTTTGAGCTACATATTTAATGAACTGTGAGGGCTGTAATTTTTGTGGTACTTCAAATATTTTTGTTTCTTTGTTTAATTTTGTTTACAGGGTCCACAAACCACCGTTTAAATGCACAGAAAAGTACCTATAGTCCCTCTCCAGTTCAAAAATAACAATTTTTTTAAGAAAATGTCCTTTTAATTACATAACAACCCCTTTATTGTCAGTGCTGTAATTTTTGTGCTACTTCAATTATCTTTGTTTTTGTTTACAGGGGCCACAAACCACCCTTTACATGCACATAACAGTGTAGTCTCTCCCCTTATCATAAATTACAATTTTTTAAGAATATGTAATGTTACATAACAATCCGTTTATTGTGAGAGCTGTAATTTTTGTGCCATTTCTAATATTCTTGTTTCGTTGTTTGATTTTGTTTACAGGGCCCATAAGCCACCCTTTAAATGCACAGAAATGTGTAGTCCCTCCCCATTTTAAAAATTACATTTTTTTTAAGAAAATGTCTACTTAACAACCCCTTTATTGTGCCTGCTGCAATTTTTGTGGTACTTCTTTGTTTAATTTTGTTTACAGGGCCCACAAGCCACCATTTAAATGCCCCAAAGAGTAAAGTCCCTACCAATTTCAAAACTTACAATTTTTTAAAATAAAATCAACTTTTACGTAACAATTCGTTTATTCTGAGAACTGTAATTTTTGTGGTACTTGAAATATTTTTTTTTCCTTATGTAATTTTGTATACAGGGCCCACAAGCTACCATTTAAATGTCCCAAAAGGTAAAGTCCCTCCCCATTTCAAAACTTACAAATTTTTTAAAATAAAATCAACTTTTACGTAACAATTCGTTTATTGTGAGAACTTTAATTTTTGTGGTACTTCAAATATTTTTGTTTCTTTGTTTAATTTTGTTTACAGGGCACACACCCCACCATTTAAATGCCCCAAAAAGTAGAGTCCCTCCCCATTTCAAAACTTACAATTTTTAAAAATAAAATCGACTTTTATGTAACAATTCGTTTATTGTGAGAACTGTAACTTTTGTGTTACTTCAAATATTTTTGTTTCTTTGTTTAATTTTGTTTACAGGGCCCACAAGCCACTCTTTAAATGTACAGAAAAGTGTAGTCCCTCTCTGTATCCAAAATTACAATTTTTTTAGGTAAATGTAATGTTACATAACAATCTGTATATTGTGACAGCTGTAATTTTTGTGGTGCTTCAAATATTTTTCTTTCTTTGTTTAATTTTGTTTACAGGGCCCACAAGCCACCATTTAAATGCCCCAAAGAGTAAAGTCCCTCCCCATTTCAAAACTTACAATTTTTTAAAATAAAATCAACTTTTACGTAACAATTCGTTTATTATGAGAACTTTAATTTTTGTGGTGCTTCAAATATTTTTGTTTCCTTGTTTAATTTTGTATACGGGGCCCACAAGCCACCATTTAAATGTAAAAAAAGTAAAGTCCCTCCCCATTTCAAAACTTACAATTTTTTTAAAATAAAATTGACTTTTACATAACAATTCGTTTATTGTGAGAACTGTAATTTTTGTGGTACTTCAAATATTTTTGTTTCTTTGTTTGATTTTGTTTACAGGGCCGACAAGCCACCATTTAAATGCCCAGAAAAGTAAAGTCCCTCCCCATTTCCAAAATTATAATTTTTTTAAATAAAATCTACTTTTATGTAACAATCTGTTTATTGTGATGGCTGTAATTTTTGTGGTAATGTAAATATTTTTGTTTCTTTGTTTGATTGTGTTTACAGGGCCCACAAGCCGCCATTTAAATGCCCCAAAGAGTAAAGTCCCTCCCCATTTCAAAACTTACAATTTTTTAAAATAAAATCAACTTTTACGTAACAATTCGTTTATTGTGAGAACTATAATTTTTGTGGTACTTCAAATATTTTTGTTTCTTTGATTTTGTTTACAGGCCCGCAAGCGACCATTTAAATTGTCAGAAAAGTACAGTCCTTCCCCATTTCAAAATTTACAATTTAAAAAAAAAAATAGCCTTTTACATAACAACACCTTTAATGTGAGTGCTGTAATTTTTTGGTACTTTAAATATTTTTGTTACCTTGTTTGATTTGCTTTACAGGGCCAACAAGCCACCATTTAATAACGTTCCTCCCCATTTCAAAAATTACAATTTTGTTTATTAAAATGTAACGTTACATAACAATCCGTATATTGTGAGAGTTGTAATTTTTGTGGTACTTCAAATATTTTTGTTTCGTTGTTTGATTTTGTTTGCAGGGGTCACAAGCCACCCTTTAAATGCACAGAATAGCGTAGTCCCTCCTCATAAAAAAAATATTTTTTTAAAAATAAAATCGACTTTTATGTAATAATTCGTTTATTGTGAGGACTGTAATTTTTGTGGTATATCAAATATTTTTGTTTCCTTGTTTGATTTTGTTCACAGGGTCGACAAGCCACTGTTTAAATGGCCAGAAAAGTATACACTACCGCTCAAAAGTATTCAACCACTAACATTTTTTTTAATTTTTTATTGCTATATACTAAATTAATGGTGTTTTATATTCGCTCCAAAAATTTTTTTCCAGTCTTCAACAGTGATGTTGTCGAGCCCAAATTAATCGTTTCTTTTTATAATTCCTCTTTCCCCATTTTAGCAATGTTATTGACTGAAACTTAACCAGAAATGGTTTTTTTGCATTTGAACTTCTCTACAGGTAGAATAAAGGCAGATGGATCAAGTAAGATTGATAAATAATCATTGCATTGGGTTGTTCTATTCCAGACAACTACAAAATTTAAATTATTATTCATAAACTGGTCACCTGACATATCAAGAGTAAAACTGAGGAATTTGATTATTTGATATAATAAATATTTAAAGCGAATATTTTGGCAAGAATGTAAACGTTAAGAATAATGTAATACACAGATTGGAATATGTATTTGGGAATACGAAATATACATTTTACAAATCTTCCGGTTACATTTTTTGCTAGTGTTGAATACTGCTGCTGTTTCTGCACAATGATTGTAAAAAAAAAATTAATTTTAACAAATTTGGTGATTTCAGCACATGACAGGATTGGAGTGTGGTCATCGGTTTTGCAGTCATTGTTGGGGGGAGTATTTAACGACCAAAATTATGGAGGAAGGTGTCGGGCAGACTATTGCTTGCGCCGCTCATGGCTGCGATATCTTAGTGGACGATGCCAGTGTGATGCGATTAGTTAAGGACGCCAAAGTGAAATTAAAATATCAGCATTTAATTACAAATAGTTTTGTTGAGGTAAGTCGAGTGACAGTCGTTTCTTACTTATTGTAGCTAGCACCTACTATTAGAGTGTTTGGTATAATTTTGACAATACCAGTATTTTTGATATTGTAGAGTTTAATTGCGTGTACGCGAGTAAGTACCAAGTTGGATTAAAGGTAGCCACCATTTGAACCCAATTACCTCGTATGATCGAGACTTTACTATACTACTAATTTATAAACATGTATGTAGGACCCAAAGGGATAGTTTAGGAGGTACTTTTTTTCTTTGCTACCACATCAAACAGAAGAATGGAGCTATCGACTAAAGTGTTGATAATGTTCTTGCTGATTTTGCGAAAATCTTACACTTTTGAACATTGACTTAACTTGTAATTTGAAAATAAGCTTTGGCCCAGTAACGAAGAAATCTCAAGATTTCACAGAACGCATCCTATAAAAGCACATAGAGTTCATTATTCCACGGATGATCGTGATCATATATCGAATCAAGCCATTAACAGATTTTGACAGCACTTCCTTAAAGAAGGAAGTTCCTTCTCCATCCACTTTACGTCTCAGGAATTTTAAACATCTTCTCTGAATGCATTCTATTAATATCAAATATGTATATTGGAAGGATAGTGACCAAATCAAATTACAATATTTTAGCACTGAAGAGAAAGTTGGAGATTATGCTAGTGTCTGATTGGTTCTCTCTGGTATCAAGGCGGAATATATGTTGAGTTTAAAGCAGAAGTGCTATGGGACCGTGCTTACTTGATTTTATCTGTCAAAATGTTGTTGGCAGGTTTTTCGATTTATTTGGGTAACCCTGCATTTTAGAAGAAAACTAAATGGCATATTTGAAGTTTTTGAACAAGCGGGCTGACTTATTCGAGGAATGAAAATAAAGGTCAATTATAGGTATATAGTAGAACTCATCTCGGGACATACTGTATATTGTACGTTGATACATTGAACAATGAAACAATAAATAAAACAGTTCAATATTTACCATTCATAAAAACACTAGAGGAAAATCTACGCGTAAATACGTGCAAAGACAGGCAAAGTTATCAGTAGTGTGGATACCTATTCCCACGACGGAAAAGATAATAAACACATTTCATATCTCCATCAGACTTCATCCTCGGTTGCCCAGTTTCTTTGTTTTGTCCATAATTTGTTGTTTATTGCAATAGCGCGATAATGGACCAGATGTCTACGTCACCTACAGGATGTTTATGATTTGAACTGAACCAATTAAATCGTTACCGAACTATACAAAAATGCAAATGTTGCTGATTTATATTTTAGAATCACGTGATCAAAATAGCGTCGCAACAAAATGTGGAAGATTTCGGATGCGATAGAGACATCCTCTGTATCCAAGCGATACCAGGCTTGGTAAGTAAATTAGCCGTTGTGGTTGGTGGAACATACCAAAATTATACCTTGTAACACAGGTTTTCACCTAAAGGTTTCGGTTAAGAGAATTTTACTGAAATATCAGTGGAATGGTTGCTTCTAGGCTAAGAAAGCATCAGGGTGAATTTGTTGCGCACAAACTACAAAAGAAACTATGCTGGTCGCCATACTTATTACATTAAATATACAAAATGGTGACCATTCTTCTTCTTCATTCACTCATAGATCTCTTTCTTGGGTTAGAGTAGCCGTTGCACATGATGGCGTCATTCACACGTCGGGACATTTCTCTTTATTCAGTTTTTCTTCAATCGAACCTCAATCCTCTTGTTTTATACCCAGTCTGTCACAAGGGCTGCCTTCAAATTACAATTTCTTTTCCTTTGCATTTCACCGCAAGATGTCAGAGACGGTTAAATTCTAACCATCTCTTGGTTATAGTTTTTTTAGAACCTCGGCGGAACCATTGATTTCAAATCCACAGTATGACCTCGTACTCAATTTGACTTGCTTCTTCCCGTAGTACTGAATGGACTGAGGTAAGTTGATTTGGTACAGGTATATATACGTTTACTTTTTGTTTCTCAGTGATTGACACCTTAAATATTGAACAAATTAAACAGTGTAATATAATACTGATAACTTAAATTGATTGAGTAACTATAAAGAATCAACCCATGTTTAAAATTAAATGTTGCATGTATAGTAGGTCACAGTTTTTGGTTTCAGCGATGTCAGCATTTTCAGTAAGTTGATTAGATAGTTCAAAGCTAACCTGCCGCTATGAGTAAATATAGTCGGTTCCAAGTTGAAAGCGTCTTGCAAAGCCTGCGTACGAATAAAAAAATATATCGCAATAACCAAAAATTAAGTATACCTTTTGGGCTATATAGATTGCAACGTTGTTTTGGTGCAGAACTGTATGGCAAAATATGGCGTAATTTAAGGCGATTACCAGTCTTGCGGGATGATCAGGTGGTACGTTTTCCGCGTATTGCCGTGCACATTCGTATGCGTCTTTCGTCTTGTAGTGGAAGGCTAACAAATAAAAAATTATTATGCGTATTGACTTTTAGTATAATATATAGGTACTTACAAACGTCATCCGTCACTTCGGATACGTATCGATAATAATCTGCGCGCATACGAAGAAATTGGACTGCGGCTTCTTTATCTATTGCTTGTGGTATTAGATGAACTTCAAGCAGATGCTAAAATGTTAGTAAAATATTACACAACTGGAACTTCAAAAGATATAAAATAGCCTGTACTTTGACTAGGGCTAAAAGAAACTAATAAATACCAACATCTAGTCTCTAAGTAGTCGGTTAGATGCTATAGTTGAGTGAGGTAAGCGTAGATTGCTGAAAGGAGTTTGGTTTGTCCAATTAAAGAGAGAGCCTCTCTGAGCATCGATAGCAGCACTTACATAAGAAAAAAAAGAGAAAACGATTGGGATAAAAAAGTTATTACCAATACAACTGATGCTATTCTTTTGATTTCCCGATCTATGAAGCCCCTGTATTCCTCAGTGTATACTTTTTCTTCGTCCATCGAAGTAGTACCAGATAAATTTTTTCGCCACATTCGCAAGGAATCGATTCTTTGTTTGAAGGGCTCTTCAAACACAAACATTTCATCTTCTCCGACTAGTTGCTCACCATGTTCAATGTGCATTCGAGCGTACAAGGCAGCATCCCTGTATCTTAATTCTCCCAAAGCATCCTTCGCTTTTTGTAATAGCGGAGGCATCTTTTTCATTATAGTGCAATACACCGCTATCTCCTAAAATTGGTTTAGATAAACAAACGAGATAAAATATGCCCACTTGCCATGTTGAGTGCACTTGGAACTTGTATTCGCGACAATGCGTTAATTGTATAGATAAGTAAATTAATTTCTTGTCTGTAATCGTATCGGAGGCACATTACTTGGAAGTCGCTATGGTTTATATAGTATAGAATCATGTTTTTGTTTATGTTAGGTTCTATTTATTTATTCTTCACTTGTTATCTGAAAATATGTCGATATGATCAAAGTACGTCATTTACACTTGCAATATTACTGCATTCTTGGGAGAATATACTATATGGACAGCTATCCAGGTTTTAGTATAAATTCCCCAAATTGCACATATTAAGGGGTGACTTTATTTCAGCAGTTATAAAATTTTGGTGTTTACAATTTCAAATAAATGTGTTTTGAGCAGTCGAATGCTTTTATACGTACCTCCCCCCAAGTTTCTTCATTGTCGTAATTGAAACAATGGTACTACTTACACTTAAATACAAAGTTATCTGTTTGTGCGAAGACACACTAACATTTCTTTGATTGCAAATAAAATAAGGGGTGAAGGAGCGCAATTAAATTTGGTTGTGGGGTTACTTACTTCCACAACTGATACTCCCCTCGAATATGGTTGGTTCGATTTGATTTATTAATAGTTGCCGCTCTCTAATCAATTTGCGCCGTTTCCGCACAGCGGCGACATTCTTTGGCTGACCTTTTTGATTCATCTTTTAAGCTTCACACGTGGAACAACCAGCGCCCAAATACAAAGCAGTGTTCTTCATAATTTTGATTCTAGAGTTTGGACTCTGAAACAGGAAAACATTGTAATAATGAACAAAATCCATGGAATATAAGCTGAGCTTAATATCCTCAGATTACCTGGGATCGCCTTGAGAGCTGCTTTAAGTTGCCTGTGAAGGCGTTCTATCATCCTGTTGGCTTGTGAGTGGTAAGCGAAACCGATGAGTTCTCCGAGTTTCCTCAATAGTGTTGACTCATGACAGTGTTTCCTGCAAGTTCTTGTGAAAAGTCCTGGATATGCGGAACTGGGTATCGATCAGGTACAGTTCATGCGTTTCCTATGATTCCTGCTGGCGTTCTTAGCTGTGTAAATTCTTTCAGGATTGCTTTCAATTCTACCAATTGTTTTTCTACCGTGTTTTGCTAGGTCGTCTGCGTGTTGACGATTCTTTGGTTTTTAATGTCGACCAACAATCCAAAATGAGCTAAAAAATCCGATGGGTTTTGTAGTGTTTGCAATGTTGCATCTCCATGGGAAGTGTCTGCCCAGATTTAAATCAAGGTTCATGTTTATTGTGCCGCATGTGTTAATGACAGTTCCATTTGCTGCATACACCTGTGTACTCTGGTAGTCTGAGGCTTGCTGGGTCTTACCTATCCGGCTGCGTGGAAAAACGTAGGTCTAGGCTCCTGTATTGATCAGGAATTTGTTGATGTACAATCGGCGAGGTGTGTACCGCCTCATTACGATTGGCTTGGGAATTTTTCAACTCCTTCTTGCAGGGTAGTTGACAGTTTCTTATTTTGTTCCCAAATTTGTAGTGGTACCAGCATGTATTGTACTGTCTCCTTCTGTTGGTGATCGTGCTTGACCGGGCAGTGTCTCGTCCTCGTTGCTGCGGTCGAAATCCTTTGCTAAGTTACAAACATTATAGGACAGCTCGGCTTTGTTGTTGTAATACCTCACTATGGAACAGCTCAGCTTGACCGTACTGCTTACTATAGGATAGCTCGCAGCAGAATGAAATCTAACGCATGCGCGTCGCCTTATAAAGCCCTGTTCAACGGCGGGGATGATTGTTTTGCACAGCGTGGTGGAAAACGCCGTGTTGATTTTGACATCACGCCGTGTTTATTTTACTGATAACCAATGGGAAGCCCGCATTTCTGTTACGGGCTCGGATTTTCGCACAACGGAACGAAACATTTAGGCCCGAAGAGATCGTGACAACCGCGCTACGTTTCTTGATATGGCTTGTTGTCAGACATATTTTCATTCTGTTTCGCTATGAAGCGGTACATGTGTAAATTTCCCTATGTTTAACAAAACATAAATTCCAAAAATTAATTTTTTAATTCTAAAGACAAAGAAAGCATTTTTCTTTCAATAAATATGATATCTTTGACAGATTTTATTATTTCCTCACAGTTGCGCCGGTAACATAAACGAGTGATTTAATTCTTTGCGATTGGATAGGCAAGCTTTATTATTAGGCGTGAATTTGCAACTACAATATCTTGATTAATCATAATTACTTTTGTTTCAGTGCAATCGTCTGCTAAGATGGTGTCCTTCTCCTGATTGTAACAACGCCATTAAAGTACAATACGTAGAACCTCATCATGTTACATGCAAATGTAACCATACATTTTGCTTTTCGTGTGGCGAAAATTGGCACGATCCTGTCAAATGCCACTTATTGAAGAAGTGGATTAAGAAGTGCGACGACGATTCGGAAACCAGCAACTGGATTGCCGCGAATACCAAAGAATGTCCGAGGTGTAACGTTACGATCGAAAAAGATGGCGGTTGTAATCATATGGTGTGTAAAAATCAAAATTGTAAGGCGGATTTCTGTTGGGTATGTTTGGGACCGTGGGAGCCTCATGGAAGTTCGTGGTATAATTGTAATCGTTACGATGAAGAAGAGGCGAAAGCAGCACGTGATGCTCAAGAAAAATCTAGATCTGCTTTGCAACGTTATTTGTTTTATTGCAATCGATACATGAATCACATGGCTTCACTAAAATTTGAGCATAAGTTGTATGCTTCAGTAAAGGGCAAGATGGAAGAAATGCAACAACATAATATGAGTTGGATAGAAGTACAATTTCTTAAAAAGGCTGTTGATATTTTGTGTCAGTGTAGACAAACTTTAATGTATACTTATGTGTTTGCATACTACTTGCAAAAAAACAATCAATCTGTGATTTTTGAAGATAACCAAAAGGACCTCGAGGGTGCAACAGAATTCCTTTCAGAATATTTAGAACGAGATATCACCTCTGAAAATTTAGCCGATATTAAACAAAAAGTTCAAGATAAATATAGGTAGGTAGATTTTGTTGAGGTTGGGGTGGAAATGGAAGGACATAAAACTATCTTTATTCTTTTCTTTTTTCTTTCTTCTTGCCGGCTCGTGTGGCGCAGTTCAGTTAAAGCTAAACTGTGGTGCTAAGGGTTCTTGGTTCGAATCCGGGTTCAGGCATGGATATTTGTAAATGTATAGTGGATTGGGTTGGTAGAGCAGCCTTGGCTGAAACCCCGCCCACCCAAAAATAAAGGCAAATAAAAAAAAATGAAAATGTTTGTCCACGGAAACAGGTCTCTTCCTTAAAATAAGATCTGTTTAACAGAATTAGGTTCGGCTCAACCAACCAATTTCTGATAAACAGACCTGTTTCCGTTAACAAACATTTTCACGCTCATCCTACATGGGGACCTCGTAGTCCGAACATGTGACTGTCTGATACAGTACTATACAGTTACACATGATACCCTGAAATTCAATCCGTTTGTCAGGGTACTCGATTCCTTCTTACCCAAGGAACTTTCAAACAACCTATAAAGTCATAATTGAATGGTTCTGTCATGATTTATTACGAAACAATTGTGTAGGTGGGTATTCACTAATTTGTTATTTTTACAGATACTGCGAAAGCCGAAGGAAAGTTCTTTTAGAACATGTACATGAAGGGTATGAAAAAGAATGGTGGGATTATAATGAATAATTTTATTTATTTGTAAATAGTAATTTTTAAGTAATTGAAATGTAATAAAAATTATCGTAACTGGATTTGTTAACTATTATCTCAAATGCGTTTTTATTTGTTACTAAAAATATGTTTTTTAATTTGTTGGTTCAATTCTTAATTTGATAATGCATGGGGTACACTATTGTTACTTGTTGATTATGATAGCATTTTTGTTAATTTGAAAAACTGAATAAATATGTTTGAATGGTCAAATCTCTCAGTCTATTCTGTAAGTTAACATTTCCAAAATGTAAATTTAACCAGAACTGAGTCTTACAGCAATAATAGCGGATAAATTTGTAATCAACTTGTTTCAGTATGTTAATTTGCGACACTAATTTATTTATTTATTCCATACACCCATTAGTCAACAACGAATCAGAACATCTTGTGTCATTCTTCTAAGATCTTTATTTTGGAATATAATATATAAATATATTGTATATAGTTTAATGAAAATCTATGTATATATGTCAAATTTAAGTTTAGCTATTGTTTCGCTGCAAAGTGTCATATTTTTAAAGTTTAACCAAATTAAAAAGATTCTCTATAAACTATTATTTAATGCACTATCCTACTAGCTATCAACAGTCTTTACAGTTTTTAATAGTTAGTGGGAGGGAGGCCACTAAATGGAAGAATCTATGCTGGTTTTACTGCTTAAAAAATGCTGAGGTTGTGTCGCACCAACTGAAGGCGTGAAGGAAGAGTATGTGCTCCGCAACTTCTTCTGAATGTTTTAACGACTGCAGATTGAGCTTCAAGTAAGGAGTCAATTGCTTAATTACACATGAATTAAGCTTAAGGAATGAAGTGCTTTCAATTCAATTCCATTTGCATATGACTTTGGCCAGATACATTTATAAGGTGAACCAGAATGACATTTTTTATTCTGAATTAATATTTTACTTTGCGAACTTCCAGCCATGTTTAAATACTTATCGCAAATGAATCGCAAATTACACATTCCAAACGTGCACCATATCACATTTTTATAGGTTTTTAAAGCACATATTCAAATTTTCAAGTCATTCACTCTACGTACGGCATTTCATTAAATTTCAAATGATTCAAATAAGTAAAAGAGAGGTTTTATAATACGAAAATATGTATTAAGCATTCAGTTTTTCCGCGCGTAAACACAGCAACGTTGGGTACATGAAAAGTTAATAAAGTACACAGCAACCAACCATAAACGCTAAAGTTCATGTGTTTTGTAATTTTTTTAATTCTACTGCCTAAATGTAGCAAAATTATAAGCAATCTGTTTTTTTTATGGCGGGCTCTGAAATTTTAAAAAATATATGGTTATGACATCTAACGTTAGTTTGCGGAATCGAATCAGTACAGGAAATTATATGTTTACCGTTAGGTGCAGTTTTTTATCATGGGACGGCGACTCCTGTACGAACATGATCCAATGCAGTCTCCTAGATTTACGACAGATGTCATACCCATTCATTTTATGAAATTTGGTGTCAACCGTAGTTTTGCTTTATAATGTTACATTTAGGCAGTACAAGATAACAAATTTACAAAACACATACACTTCAGCTGTATACTTCATTACCGTTTCATCATTTTTTGTTCATTTACAATTGTTTAATGTTCCCAAGATTTGATTGTTTACGCGGGGAAGGAATGAATTTAACTAAATTCATATTTTCATATCATAGAAACTCTCTATTACTTATTTACATCATTTTAAATTTAATAAAATGCCGTACGTAACGTTAATGGCTTTAAAATTTAAACAAATTGTATAAAAATGCGATATGGTGCATATTTGAAATGTGTATCCTGGTTGATTCCTTGAATCGGATAAACGCTAAATTGTTTAAAGTAAAGGCACTTAAATAAACGTTTGTGTACCTACATATTCAATCATTTTCATGTAGGTGCAGACTTTAGCTGGAGACCAACACACCGCACACTACATTAACTTAAGTCCATAAACGCATTATATAATTTCCGCAATACCTACGTAATTAGATGTAAACATTTTGCAACTTCTAGTTCCTTCCTTTCAGAGCTGGGCAGTATTCGATTTTGTAAATACTTTTTAGTATTCAAATCCTTTAAAGTATTCAAATACTTTGTAATTAAATACTTTTATGGAAGCAGTATTTGTAGTAACTCAAATACTTTCACAAATATTTAGTATTCGAATACTTCGCAAAGTATTTGGATACTTCGTAAGGTATTTGAATACTTTGAGAAGTACTCGAATACTTCGCATAGTATTCCCTTCCCTTTTTATCAAAAATCGACTCCTGCAAAATTTCTGGAGAAAACACTTTTTCTTACTAATTTTAATTGGTACGTAGAATCCAAAACGATTCGTACTTTTTCGATTAGCCCTCTCAATAAGAAGTTATAGACTAGAAACCAATTTCGAAAGAAAATTCAAAGGGCTGTAACTTTTGAACTAGTAGCCCAATCTTGGAACTGTTTGAAAGTATGGATTCTACAGGCCACATTCTATAAGAAAATTTTTTTCCGGGTCGATCTGAGACAATTTTTTTTGAGGGCCTCAAAAAAAGGCAGTGTACAACCTTCCTTTTTTACCAAAAATGGACTGCACCAAAATTTCTCGGGAAAACACTTCTTCTTATTAATTTTGGTGCGTAGAATCCAAAACAATTCGTACTTTTTCGATCAAAAGTTGTAGACCAATTTCGAAAGAAAATTAAAAGGGCTGTAACTTTTAAACTAGTAGCCCAATCTTGTAACTGTTTCAAATTAGGGATTCTACAGGCCACATTCTATAAGAAAATTTTTTTTCCGGGTCGATCTGCGACAATTTTTTTTTCGGGGTTCAAAAAAAGGCAGTCCTTCCTTTTTTACCAAAAATCAACTGCACCAAAATTTCTCGGGAAAACACTTTTTCTTATTAATGTTGGTGCGTAGAATCCAAAACAATCGTACTTTTTCGATTAGACCTCTCAATATAAAGTTATGGACCAAAAACAAATTTCGAAAAAAAATTCAAAGGGCTGTAACTTTTGATCTAGTAGCCCAATCTTCAAACTGTTTGAAATTATGGATTCTACGGGCTAAATTCTATAAGAAAATGTTTTTTCTCGATCGATCTCAGACAATTTTTTTTCCGGCCTCAAAAAAAGGCAGAACTTTGAAGTTATTCAAATATTTGAGAACAATTTAGAAATGTTTAGGGAAAGTTTCCATTCTCACAAAATCAAATATAAAAATCCGATACAACTGAATACCGAACGATCCCTTTTGACTCGATAGTCTACGTAACTTAAAAACAATAGGGACCTTTCTTATATCCTTAAGACCATGTGTACCAATTTTCAAAGCGATCGCACGTTTCTAAACAAGTTATTATGCACACGGACAAACGGATGGTCAAAAATGGATCTGTTCCAAAATCGCTAGGATTAATTTCAGAAAGGCGTACGTATCATGTGCACGACGTACGATCGCTTTAAAAACTGGTACACGTATTCTTAAGGATATAACTGGTATAAGAAAGGGCCTGGTAGGTACCTCCTATATAATAATATAATAATAATAATACGCTTTTACTCCCCTTAAATTTGTATTGTCACGACTTAAAAAATCAAGTTATACTTTGAATGGGGTTAGTTTTTTTTATATTTCTATTGTTATATACTGTCACACAGTAGAAATTCAATCATTGATTTTCTACTGTGTGACATTATATAACAATAGAAATATAAAAAAAGCTAACCCCATTCAAAGTATAACTTGATTTTTTAAGTAGTATTAAGCCTTTTATCTAGTATAGGTACTATTTTAAATTTTTAATGTATTTGAGTGACAAGTATTTGAATACTTTTTACTGTAGGTATTCGAATACTTTTCTAAGTAAGTTAATGAAATACTTTTCAAAGTATTCGAATACTTTTTATAGTATTCGAATACTTTTGAAAGTATTCGAATACATTCTAAAGTATTTGAATACTTATTTTTTTAAGTATTTGAATACTTTTCAATGTATCTGTATCTAGTATTCGCTTGTGCCGGACGTAAAAGTATTTAGTATTCAAATACTTTAATATTAATCATTCGTTTGAATTCCCACCATGCTATTTCGAATGATTCTTTGTCACTGTAATTATGTCATCGTTAAATCAAGGAGGATACTTTAATTGGTTTTGCTTCCTGTTGTCTTTCTTTACACACTCTGGTACAAATATTTACAAGCAATATATTCTTAGGACTATATATGATGAGCACTTTGAGGGATCCTTTTCAACACTTCAACAATTTGCTTGTTACCTACGTTCCTAATGTAACTGAAAACGACCTTTTTAAATAGATAATTTACTTGTCGTTTGTGGTTACGATAATTTAAAAAATCATCTACGGAATGTGACACATCTATGTGCTTTTTATATAATTTTTACAAAACCCTTGCAATAATAAGCAATAATAAGTAAAGTTACAAAAAATGTTGATCTCAATTTACTGGTTAAAAACATATATAGATCGCTGTCTAAGGAAATAATTGCAGAGAAACAAAAATTTTACACTAAGATTATTGATTCGTCAAAAAATAACCCTAAAGTTTTTTGGAATCTTATAAACACAAAGTCTTCCACATCCAATAGGTCACAATGCAGTGAAATCGATGTAAATGAGTTCGCAGTGTACTACCAGTCTATACTGCCACGCTCCAGAGTTTGCACCACTCCTAAGAAGTGTTTTTCGTCTCCTTTGGCAAAATCGTCGTTCTTTTTCTATCCATGTACTCCAAGTGAAGTTTTAGACGTTATCCATTCCCTAAAAAGCCATAGCTCTCCAGGACTTGACGAAATTCCCAATACCCTACTAAAATCCAGCTCCACTTCAATTTCCTCGGATTTATCAAACATCATTAATCACTGCGTCACTAACGGCGTCTTTCCTGACGCCTTGAAATCCTCATGTGTTGTGCCAATCCATAAAAAAGGCAATCTTTCTGAAGTTTCCAATTACAGACCTATTTCGCTTCAAGTGGTTTTTCTAAAATTCTTGAAAAATGCATTTATAATAGAATAATTACATTTCTCGAAAAATTTAAAATATTGTCTTTAAGGCAGTTCGGATTTCGCCCAACGTTGTCTACCGAAGCTACAATAGAACTAGTGCAACATATAACTAACGAAATCGACTTAAATAAAGCCTGTTTCGTAGCTTATTTTGACATTAAAAAGGCATTCGACAGTATTAATTTTGATATAATGTCACAAAAACTAATGGATGTAGGAATCAGGAATGAGACTCACGATTTTCTCCTATCGTTTCTATCTAATAGGAATTATCGTGTTAGATACAATAACGCGATATCCACAGAATACACTACCACTACAGGAACCCCCCAAGGCAGCAACCTTGGTCCGATACTTTTTCTCCTGTATATAAATGACTTACATCAATTCATTGACAATGGAATTACGTTTATGTACGCTGACGACACTGCAGTAGTGGTGAGTGCTGACAACACCGACCACGCTTTAGAGAAACTAAAGTTGGTCATTAAGGAATTTATTTCTTGGTGTGGTGCAAACAGACTGGACATAAACTCAGATAAAACTGTGATCATGCGTATGGCTAAGTTCGCTCGAACTGCAAGTCAGGATCATCAGATACTCATTGAGAACGTGATGATTTCTTGTGCTCCTCATACAACCTATCTGGGTGTCAAAATAGATTGCAATTTATCATGGAACTACCACGTTGAACACGTTATCGCCAAGTTGAATTCTGCCTATTATTTGTTGTTTCAATTAAAGCAAAAATTTGATTCCAATATGCTAATTAGAGCTTATTACGCAGTGGTCACACTTGAGCTACAACATTGCTTGTTGGGGATCGAGCAGGCAAGCATACAGACTCTTCATTCTTCAAAAACGCATAATTCGTCTGATATGCAACCTCACATATTTAGAAACGTGCAAATACACCTTCGTAAAATTTAAAATCTTACCATTGCCCTGTATTTATATCCAAAAAATTCTTCATTATGTGCATAAAAACATTAAGAAATTTGTTACAGTAGGTAAAATGCATGAACACAACACAAGAGGGAAACACAACATTGCAATTCGCAAACACAACCATACCTACTATAAAACCTCTCCATTTCATACAGCCTCGGTACTGTTTAATCTCCTCCCAAAACATTTAAGAAATCTCAACCATCATGAATTTAAAACAAATCTCAAAAAAATATTACAAAGCAACTCATTTATTCCGTACAGGAATTCAAAGAACATATTGCTATTCTAGGTTCGCTTGATATTTTATAGTATAGTCTATAATAGTATGTATACAGTTTTTATGTCGTTTGTTTATCCCTTGACGTTTCGATAATTGTAAATTCACAATTTTAAGAATAAATCACTATTATTATTATTATTATATGAAAATCATTATCTGACCGCTTTTTATATGCATTAGACATTTTTGACACAAACTACATTTTCCAAGTGACACAAACTCGGACATGGCTACTCGCAAGAGGAAAAAGTCCTGAACTCGTAGGTAGGTAACATTTAAGCAACGAGCAACTGTATTTTTCAAGAAATAGTTACTATCTAGTTTATTGGTACTTCATTCTTGATTCATCCCTTATCCTTAACCCGACATCGGTGACTCGCTTCTGGAAGTATCTTTACCATTGCTCGAAAGTCCGATATTGATATATGGTCTCTAGGTCTAGGGGGTATAAGTAACCCACCTATAGTTTGCATTAGGGAGACAAACACGAACGAAAACTCGTGGGCTGTTTTGCACCTACCACCAACCGTTTCCCTTTCACTCAAAATTGTTAAAAAATTGGTGAAATTGGTGTTTAGTATCGACAGATAAAGAGCAAAAATTATAAGTGGTTGATCGGGAATCAAAATTAACTCTAAGTATAATGGAGGGAGTGTGGAGATATTTTTTAATATACTAATAAAAAAAAAGTAATCGAGACAGATAAGAAGGAGCAGTTTATCTATTCCAAAAACCTAAACGAATAAGCAATTTCTATAAAATGACCGCTCTCTTAATTTAAAGCCTGATTTAAAGGTATGACTAATGAAAGAATGCGCTATCATTCAGGTAACGGCCGGTCGTTATCTTACGTAGCATTGAATATTTACTCAAAATTAGTTGTTTTTGAAGCGCAGAACAGTGTACAGTGCGTGCCACTTGTGCGAAGATTTGACTATCTCGTTGACGCAGAGAACTGACCACTACAAAAACTTAAAAGGTACAATTTACTTAATCAATTAATTATCTAATAAGTGCAATGAACTGACCAGTATAATTTCAATTAATAAATCAAAAAATACGCTTGATCGGTTTTTTCAAAATTCAATTTCTTTCTAAACGATAAAAAATAACTGCTAAACCATTTGATGGTAATCTGAAACATAGTATGTACAATAAAATTCATATATTCATGGATTACTGGCCATTTTTTCCAAAAATAACTCGTTACATAATTTATTGGGTCAGATTCCCATTTCTTTCTCATTCTTCGATTATCTTTCAACTTTTCCTTAGATTTGTATATGGTGAATAATACTAACTGTTATAGTATCGTGAATCTCGTTTATCGAAAAACGCTATTATTTTGCACAAATTTGAAACAATTTTGACGAATCGACCGTAACGTATCGCGGAAAACATTCTTTTGTGAATCAGTGAAAGCAACTTTTTCCTATTTAAGTAAAATTATTGCACGTGTAGCTAAGCAAGAGCCTTGGTCTCAAATAATTTAAACAAAACTGGACATCATTTTAGGCAAATTGATTTTTAGCCTCCAAAAGTGTGCAATTTATATTTTACGATAGTTTCTAGTCAAACCTAATTTCAACGGCACAGAAAACGGCCCTGTCCAAGTTAAAGTATATTGGGTAGATTAACTTTAAATTTAGCTCAGAAATTTGCCCAGAATAGACAGTATAAAGTCAGAAATATTATCAGTGACGTCGGAGAAATTCATTGCCATATTTTTGGTACATTGTTAATACAATGAAAATAAGGTACCTACTTTTTTCTCACATGCGCCAGCTCCTCAAGCTATAACATCTAAAGTGCGACAAGTATGAAAAATCTATTAATCGTTGTAATGATTTTATATATTGCTCTATATGCAAGTAGCTTTCATATAAATTGTATCGGTAATAGTGCTGATCAATTAAATGTTAAACTGCTTCTACCCCAATTTAATAAATTTGAAAAACAATAAAACATCACTTGCGAGTCAATATTCGAACCTCAAAGTTGAGATAAACAATCTCAAGGATATCATTAATAAACTAAAATACCCAAATACGTATTCCAATGCTGATGCCGCTTCTTCAAATCTTAACTCCGATAAAAACAAGGGAGCTATCCCCAAAAATAAACCTAAGCCGTAACGGATTTTGCGTCTAAATAAGCTTTTTAATAGTCAATAATAAACCAATTTTTACGAAATTATCAAGACAAAATAAAATAAGTACATTTATACAGAAAACAAAGCGTACTGTAACGTCAATTTAATTACGTGATTTATTTATTTACAATTAATTAATAATAAATTTATGACAGTCTTGAAATGAATTGAGTTATAACAGTGAAAATATTATTTATTACTTAAATATACACAATTTACAGCGCGCGAACTATTTACTAGGTACTTCGGTGTTGAAATTGGAACTGACTAAAACACAATTCGATTTGCATACACCCCTGTTTCTCAAAAGTTTTCGAACGCTTCCAAACCAGTATTCTAGAATGTTCTCGAACAAAACACGTCATATTTCTCGGTAAGAATGCGTCACGTCATTACCACGATAAATATAAACGGTCACATCCGCTTTCGTTTCTTATCGTCGATGACTAATCTTTTATGGCACCTCTATGTGTATTGGGATTTCGAAAATATTCGCTACTCACAGTTCAGAGAGTACCTATATAATATATAAGTACGTATAGTTATACAGGGTTTATAAAAGTTTCAAACGAGTAAAGAAAAAATCTAAAAATTTCGGGATCAAGATAACGGGTCATAAAAATTCCATTTTAGATGGTTTAGCTTTAGAACTTTCATACACTGGGGAGTTTTGTTGGGGGATGATAACCCCCAAACTTTTTAACCAGAAACACATTCCCGATCTTACACCATTCAATTTTTTTTCTTGTGGTGGGGGTTTGAAACAAATCCAGAAACAATAAATGACTCGAAAAACCACCAAATATCACTAGGGATCCGCTTCAAAGGGTTCAAAATTCCAATTATGGTTTGGGAATGTGTTTCTTCAAAATAAGGATAAGGGAGTAAATCGTTTCTATTTAAAGAATAAATGAGTTCCATTTTTTTGCCTTTTCCAGCCTTTTAAGCGTAGACAGCTTTAAGCAGGAAATCATTAGCATTACGGGTAGTTTAGCTTATATGCTTAGAGGGTATTATCTAGCGGTAATTGTTTACAGTACAACTAATTCATGAGCATGCTTGTTTTGTAGGTAAGCAACCACTTAAGTAGTAATTCCCTAAGCAGATTTAGAATCAGATTGGCAGGTATGTCGCAAGTTGGGAGATTTGTAATGTCATTTTTGCGACAAAAAATTCAGCTCTGCGACAGGCGACATTTTGGGTAACCGTGAAATCCAACAGTTTCTTGGTATTTATGCAAATTCACTTATGCACCTAGATTAATAGAATTTCAGGAAAAAGTAGGTATTAGGGATACCCACCTTTTCCTGAAATTTCTCAGTCTGTGTATTTTACGGCGGATACAGGTAGAGGATTAGTCAGTACTAAGCATTAGAAGAAAAAAGGGATGTTTTGCGAATTTTGCATAGATAAAAGTAAAACCTGGGCAGGGCATGTTACACGAAATGAGATGACTAAGCGTTTTCCGAATAATAAAAACACAATAAAACACAAATCCACCCATGTAAATCAGATTTACCTGTGTAGGATCTATAAAGGATCTAGGTCATTTTAGGAGGTTCTTGGATCTTGATGTAGATCCTTTCTTAATTGTGAATCTTTCATCTGGATCTAGATCATGATTTTTAAATGTACCTATCTGGATTTGTATCAAGATCCAGAATTAAAAAACCTTACCCAACACTGTTGCAGTATTGTGTCTACGGGTTCGAAGTTCTTGTTTGTTTGAGGATTGGATGAATAATTTTTTGGTTTTGCGCATGCGCAGTGTCAATTTCTTTATTAACGGAAGCATGTAAATGAAATTTAATATATAGGCACGTGGAATACAAGCGACTCTAACACCAGTTTTAAAATTTGGTTTTGCGCATGCATACCGGTTTCGAAATCACTGTGTAAGCATGCTGTATGCTTTATTTATGAAGGTATTCAATGAAATTTCTAATGTAGACAATGCGCAATGCTATTTACGAAAGCATTTAAAAAAGTTTCATATGTATAGACACTTCGAATAAAAGTAAAACTAATGCCCATTTCAAAATTTGTATGTATTTGTATACGCTCCACTATTTTTCATTAAATTGTAGAGACTTCGACGATAGGCGGCTCATTTGAAAGAGAATGGGGTAAGGATCTCGTGCCTACCGCTATTTTTTCTCAGTCCTAGCATTAATATTATTAGGAGGAAAACACGCTCTCGTCATTTATGTTTGCATAATGACTTATCTTTTACTGAAGCCATTAATGAAGAGTAGCAGGTTAGTGTCGATGTAATTTTATAGATACCGCAACACTAAAAAAATACTCTGGAGCAACGCTTTTAGAGTAAAAATAAAATGTTGAGACTATTGCAGCCCATTGCTGGTTTTTTATTAGTTGTCGTTCTGAGCACACCATTTCCCTTGCAATAAAGCAAGTTACCGTATCTGGTAGCCAATCGTTTCATTTTCCCTCTATAGACATACGGTTCCTCGATGAGCACAATCTGAATTGTAAACTGATGTCTCCTTTGAGAAGTTTTTTGTGGCTAAACGATGACTTTTCTTTAACCACTTTTCATACAGATTCTCTTCTTTCCTTTCCTTTTTCTCACATCGCCATCTGATTAAAGAGCAAGTATTACAGCTATACAATCTGTATCGTCAGGAGGAGTGTTTCCAAATATAAGCCAAGAAGGAGCTACCTTATTTGCACAACTTTGCGCTGCAACTTGAGTTCGTGCAATTTGTTTGTCGGTTTATACGTCTCATTAGATGAAGTACACCTTTGGCAGAGGGTGCATCACCGTGCCGTAGGTTCACCTGTAAAAAGGTGCATTTGTCGCCTATCGTAAACACATATTGTCTCTTTAGTTCTTGGCCCGTACTTATCCCGCTTTCTTTGAGTACCACTGCTGGCAGGCTTCGAAGAACGAGGGAGCTCTTTGCTTTGGCTTATTTTGGAACGTTCCTTCAACCGCAGGCTTCGTGAAGCCTTTTTCCTGGATGGTTATCCGCACAAACTTGTAGCTAGCTTTGACCGTCGACGTCAGATGGGCGGTTGAAGTCTCTTGTTTTCTTCCTAGAACGCATCAATCGCATGTGTTTTGCTTGCATAAGTGCTTCGGGATGCACTTTGGGGTTTCATTCTTGCTGTCTGGGACGTATGGTCGCCTTCGAGATATCATTGCCTTCGACAGCTCGGAGAGTTGAACCTTCCCATGGCTTCAGACTGTCGGTGATGCCCACAAGACAAAAAAGAGGATCAGAATTGAATCCACAAATTTGGAAACGTGTTGAATGAACCTTATAAGAAAATCAATATTTTTACGAATTTGATCTACGCGCATGCGGTATCTATTAACTAAGTTTGCTTCACTTGTAAACCATCAAAAGTTTTTCTACACGTGTAATTTTGCATATACATATTACCCGAAATTCCTTGAGGAAACATGGTGTAATTGTAATAAGTACGAATTCAGTATGCACCATCTCCAGCTATAATGACGCACATACTTGTCATCTTTGAACTTATAAATTCATACTGACAGGTACGCTCTTTGCATATTTCATTAGGTTCATTTCCCAAGCTGCGGAGAATTTGCGTTAGAGCCCCTAATGGTATCAAATTCTTTCTAAATATAGGTAACTAGCTCTTTAGCATCAGTAAAGTGATACAACTTTAGTCTTGGGGTTTACACGCCTTAAAATGTTCTCTTGGATCTCAAAAAGTCAGCATCCAGTAGGTACGTGAAAACCCTATCTCTTGTAGGTGCTCGTAAATATGCGCGAAAGGGTGATGATGAATACTTTAACATAAATGCACGTGCATATTGGGGTAGTTCAAATATTTTTGCCCTCAATCGAAGACAGCTGAGTGCGCGCTTCAGTTGCGCACTCATAATCAAAATCGAGCAGTGCATATTACAGCGCGGAAATGGAACGTGTGCTGAAACGCGTAGGACTATCAAAAAGAACACAATCCGAAATTAAAATTCAAAATGCAATTGTCGTAGACGAACCCAATAAAATTCGGCGACGGCGAAGAAGTAAATCTCGACGCCGACCTAACCCCGAAGGCAAAAAAACTCGAGGTTTATTTAATATTGATTGGGAATCAGTAAAAGATTGCAAATCTTGTAAATCTAGAGCCATAACTAGGAGGTTGTGCAGTAAAAGATGTGACAATGAACTGTATAGGTCAAATAGTTTCAAATTTGAGCGATTTGTGAGAGGGGAAGAAACGTCGACGCTTGGAAAAAAGGTATGTGAGAATTTTCCAAACTGTCGAGTCCAAATTTCTGTGTTTTCAGATTAAATTGTATTTCTTTGACGGTGTTTATTCTAATGGTACATTATCATGCGTGTATAGTAAGATGAAGGCGATTGTAACTTAAAAGTCCTACCCGAAACAAACGTACGCAAATCTGATTATTTCGGGAAAATGATGTTAGACCAGGATCGAATTATGTGGTAACGATGAGATCTTGCGTGGGAATTTTAATGAGTCACAGAATCTCTCTATTCAAATCAGTCAGATTCTATTCTTAAAACTTTTCTCTTACTCACGCCCAAGAACTAGCTCATTTCAGGGAAAACCGCTGAAATAGTTCTAACAATTGTTTAACTTGCTTTTGTACTATAAGTTCGGTTCTTCCAGGAAATAGTAACGCTCAAAGCAATCTGGGAAAACCGGTTTTTAGAATTTCGTGCAACAAATTTCTTTGGAGCTGTCCGCTCTTCCCAATGTTTTATTGCTGCAATCATTCAACATAACATGTGAAAATGCTACAACGTTCTGGAAAACAACATTTTTCACGTAAATTAAGTGAATGAAGTGCGGTTTTTGTTACCTTCCAGATCTGTTAGTCACTCTTTCACTATGCTAAACACAGAGTTGAAAGTTCGAGAATGGTGGTGGCTAGATGTGCACCGGTGTGTAATTACGGAATATTAACTTTACCCTCATGGTGATTGATCGTTAGTAATTAGGATACAGTTCCTCAAAAAATGGGAATTAGGATATACCGGGTGAATATTTTAAAACCGAACATAGCAAATTATCATGGTAAAAACGTTTTTTGCAGATCGTTGCTCCCCATGTTAACTTAGACACCAATCAAAAGAAGATTTTTTCTCATGTATACGAGTTAGTTTATTTTCAGGTGTATTTCTCATTATTTTATCAAAAATTCGGCAATAAATATAATTAGCAAAATCATGTTAAGCCATGGAAGTTTCCTAAAGAATTGAAATAGGTTTTCACATAGACGGAATGGAACGCTCATTAAAATGCACGGAAAACAAATATCGCGTTGGTACTAGAGTAAATATTTCCTCTGTAAACGTTGTTTATTGTAAATACTTTTTCCTCAGTGAACCGCACTTTACAAAAAAATTAATGCCAGTTTTCGACGTTTGAATCTGCTTTTTGTCTTATTAGTAATGGCTTAACATGATTTTGGTAAGTTTTAAGTAAGTAAGTAAGTTAAGTAAGGATTTATTGCCGAATTTTTGATAAAATAGGGAGAAATACACCTGAAAATGAACTAATTCGTGCATCATTAGACGAGGAAAAAAATCTTCTTTCGATTGGTGTCATTATAAACTCTCTAAGTGAACATGGGGAGCAACGATCTACAAAAAACCCTTTTCCCATGTTAATTCCCTATGTTCGGTTTGGAAATATTCATCCGGTATATCTACCGCAGACACTTTATCCGCTTATGTTTTCCGTGGGATTGCAAAATATGTTTTGCTGTTACGCTCTATCGATTCGAAATATTGGTAAAGACGTAATAAGTACGGTATAGTGTTTGAGAGAATATTTCCGCTCGCTTTCTCTTCACCTCACATTCTAACTTACAAAAATATTAAACTTACCATATTTGTTAGGTACCTACTGCTGTTATTAAATAAACATATTATTATTATTACTCGTGCCTTTAGCCACTTGTTGCTGGTAAGTGTTATTGATAACCTCCATCCGCAAATCCTTTTCCCTGGTTGTTATCTTCTAGTAATGTACAGCTACATCAATAAGGTTAACAAATTTAACGGCCAGTCGTCCGTAAATCCGTCTGTCCGTTCCTACGATACGTTTTGACATTTAGGGAAGAAAGTTTATGGGGAATGTTAGGAGCCTACCCACTATGGGTTCGAATTCCCCTCATTCGTAAAGGAAATCGTTGAAACGACAAATATGTAGTCGTCCAAACCGAATACCTGCTGAAAAACGTTATCAATCAGTTTCCTTTGAGAAACAACCGAACGCACCTGCTCATATTGCTTTAGTCTTTGGTCATTCATTTCTGGCAGTACTGTACCTCCTACATTTTGAACTTTTTCTTTGTTGTTCAAGCAGATTGCAGAGAATATGAAAAATTATGGACAACAACTTTATGTTACGAAAGCAGTATTTATCAGATGGCGTTTATATAACCCATTTTGTATGATTAAACTCTCCTATATACCAACGAAGTTTGTCTATTGTTTTGACTTGATAACGTATATTTTATAAAAAAAAGTTTATATAGGCACTAGAATGATTATCTTGCATTAATTATAGCAGGGTTCATTGGGATCTATATTAATGTATCATAATTTGCGTAGAAACTGCGAAAGTTTAAGGGCTCTTCCATTTTACCTACCTATACCTATATCACGTTTGTAACGCTAAAACAAAATAAGTGGCTGTTAATTAATCGATGCTTAAAAGTGACATATGAAAGTAGATTACGAATTAATATTCCTACCATTTTAATCAACACTAACTATTAGTTCGCAGTCGCTGTTGAAGTCAATCCACATTCACTTCAAAATGTGAATTAAGAACCAAGCAATCTAATACATAAAGGTTGCGATCGGGAAACTTAGAAAATAATACGTATGTTCATTTTACTTTGTAAATTTCTAGACACTATGAGCCGAGTTCGATTGTTTCAAGCAAATTTAGCTCATGGGACGCGATCACGGTCTCAGTGGAAACACTGCATATAAAGGCGTATGGTATAATATGTAAAAACTTACCATATGCATAACGTAGTATGCGAAATCAAGAATGTATGTTGTGCCCTGTCCTAAAAATCATTACTTTTTCTCCTTCATCATAAAATGGAAAAACAAATAATAATAATAATAATAATAATAATAAATATGCTTTATTATGCAGTATATATGCAGCATAATCTCAGGGCGAGGTTCAGCAACGCTGTTCTTCCACCTAAACCCTGAATTAAATAACAAATAACAACAAAAATGTTGCTTATTACTAACTAAACCTATCATACTGTGATTCTAAATAATATTGTACTATGCATCCAATCCAAATCAAAAATCTAATAATAAAATTAATACAAAAAAAATAAAGTGAACGGAGTTTACGAAATTATAACAACTTAAGCAGTGGAATTAGTTTCAAATATAAATATGCTCAAATCAGAATATGCTCGTCCAACATATTACGAATTTTGACTTTAAACGTTTTCGGAGAAGTAGGTATTTACTAACTCGGTTGACAAACAGTTGTAATAACGATACACATTATATGAAAATGACCTTTGAAATAAAGCAGTAGAATGGAGGGGAGGAGAAATTTTTCCACGAAATCTTGTATCAATGTTGTGCACGTCAGTTCTAAATGTAATGGTATTGTATAAGTATGGAGGGCTTTTATAAATAATAATTTTATGAAAAAGACAGAACAGTTGCAGTTCCCTACGGTGATGCATAGAAAGCCAGTTGGCATCTTTTAACTTGTGGCTAATATGTTCGTATTTACGTATTCCACAGATAAAACGTAGACATGAATTTTGTACTCTCTGTATTCTAGTAGAGGTAAGTTTATCTATGGATGGGTGATAAACAGGAACACAATAATTAAACTGAGACAACACAAATGCTTCACAAAGTCTTATTCTAGTTTTAATGGTGAGAAAAGATCTTTGCCCGTAAAGTATCCGCAAATGCGAGTATGCACGCGAAATATAATTGCTAATTTGGGTTGTATATCTAAAGCTATTATCCAACCATAGCGCTAAGCTTTTAGCTTTGTCGGAAATACGAATTGTGGAAGAACCGATTTTAATTAAAGGAGTCATATTTAAGTTAGCAACATTATTCTTACTACCAAACAATAGAAACACCGATTTATGTGGATTCACTTTCAGCTTGAGCTTCCGTGATAATGAATTGAGCAGCGATAGTTTCGAATTAATGATATGAATAGCATTGTGTAGCTCAGACATGTGAAACGAATAATAAATTTGCATATCATCGGCGTATGCATGTACTGAGCACTTAGTCACAGAACTCACAAGTTGAGATGTATATAGCGAATATAGCAGGGGTCCGAGAACCGACCCTTGAGGCACCCCATGCCGGAGAAACAAAGGCTTCGAAGTGGAATCACCTATTACTACTCGTTGCTGTCTATCTGATAAATAGTTTCCAAACAATGCAATTGCATCAGGGCTTAAATTCATACTTCTCAGCTCATTTAAAAGAATTGATTGATCAACCATATCAAACGCTTTGCTATAGTCGATCATAACCAGCAAAGTAACGAGTCCTCTATCTGTTGCAGCTAAAATATCATTTGTTACATTTAATAGTGCAGTGGTACAACTATAACCGGACCTAAATCCAGACTGTTTTACCGGTAACAGATTCATCTCTAATACAAAAGAGTTTAATTGATTAGAAATAATCTTCTCAAATATTTTGGACAAGGTAGGTAAAATACTAATCGGCCGTAAGTCTTTCAACTCTGAGGGGTGTTTAGTTTTTGGCAGCGGTTTTATTAATGCCTCTTTCCAACAATCTGGAAAGACGTTTTTAACAAGACATTCATTAATGATATGTGCCAAATATGGCAAAATAGTAGGGCAGCATAACTTAACCATTTTTAGGTTAATACCATCACAGCCGTATGCCTTCGAATGAATTTTACCTATAACTTGTTCAATAACGTGACATGTTACTGCCTTAAATTCGAACTGAGGCACCCCAAAGTAATTTCGGAAGGAAGTTATAGGTAATACAGGGTCATCATTAAACATAACAGAGGCACTGTTCACAAAGTAATCGTTAATTAGATTAACATCAGCAATATGCGATGGTATAGTATGTAATTGAGATCTTCCAATGCCTAGCAACCTCAACTCCCTTCACAAAGATCTATGATTATCAGTATTTGATAAATGACTAAAGTACGTCTTTTTCTCATTTCTTATAGCAGTGTTTGTAAAATTCCGTAGATCCTTATAATACTTCAAATGATGCAACATTTTTGTCCTCTTATATTTTGCCTTAGCCTTATTCCTAAGTGATATCAAAAGTTTAATATTCATATCATTCAAATAAAAAATCTGATTAAATGGTATTGATCTCAAATCACTATAAAACAAATCATTATCAATTTGGGCAAACTTCCTGAAAAAGTTTTCAACAGATTTTTGTTCTCTTTCATTCTTGAAAACTGAAATCGTGAAGATTATGCGCCTTACAAATTTTTCTGCCTGTTGGGGAATCCGTCTCTAATTGCAATAGTTAGTTAGTAGTAGATTCACCAACTGCAACCAAGGCTGTTATATAACTTATTGACATTAATAACATTGATTGTCCCTCTCTTGTTCTGGGTCTTCAACAGGTTTTCGCCCAATTATAGAGTGACCGACCCGCATAATGCTTTTTATAGAGGTGCCCCTGTAGAAGGTCTTAAGTTGTTCCATACTACTCCGGTATTTACCTTACACATTAGGAAAATTGCAGGAAAACCTAATTCACAGTAACCGGCAGAACACTCGACGTCCCGGCTATGTAGCCCAACGGAATTTTCAAAAGTAAGGGCTTCACATCTAGAGTATTTTAAAGCAAAGATAAATAAAGGTTCTCCTCGGGTTTGAAAATTCATTTGATTACCGTTTTGTGACGCCATCGCCATAACAATTTTTTTTTCTGAAACTACTTTAGAAACTACTTTCGTCAAGAAAATGGGATTTTCCTCTCTAGTGAGGAAAGTAAAAAATCAATTGCTGCGTTAATCTTAATAATGACATTGGCTTTCTCTCTCTGAAACAATGTACAACAAAATCCCTAATGCTGCTTCCTGTCCTAAAAAGAGCTCTTTTAGGTAACTTACTCCAGGCTTACGCCACCACGTTCAAATAAATCAACATCAAGGTGAAGTGCTCGGTGAAGTGCTTCAGGTAACATTGCTTCTTATGGTTCTGCTTTCCATCAAAATAGTAATTTTTTCAACCGTACCTACTAATAATAATTGGATTCGGCTGCGTTTATATGTCGGTGGTATAAATCAGAGCTCTAAATTGAAGTGACTAGGGATATATAGACGTTTTACAACAAGGTAATTAAGGCTTCTATCCCGCCGATTAAAAGGTTGTCCTATTTCTAACCATAAATCCCCCGAGTAATTTAGAGCACCACCTAATTCATTAATTTCTCAATAGGTATAAAAGTGAGCTTTGAATGGAGCATAAATAAATCTGAAGATCCCTTCGAGACCTACGTCAGTTTTATAATTAAAGTCCAGACGATTGTGAGGCTCACCTACATTTTTTATTGATGTATAATAATTGTATTAGCTAGATATTTTTATAAAACCCGCAGAATATACACCTACTTGGGACTTATCAGATGAAATGGATGAATGTAACGAATTTTACACGAAAACCTATACTCTATCTTTCCAAATAAAAATTTTATAGCAGCAAATAATTCGACTCATAACTCGGAAACGAAAGCGGGATTTCAATTTTTGTTAATGGCAAAATTTATGACCATTTAATCAATTTTTCCCTACTTCCGTTTAGTAGGTACTCCGCATACTATTCATCTGTCCAATCGAATATTAGAAGAGAAAGTAAAAGAGAGCGAAATCGGTCTTTCAATATAATAATGACTTTACGATATTGCAGCTTCCGCAAAATAGAATGTAGCAAAGCGTTGAACCCTTTGGAAGGGATGAAAAGCAAATTTAATACAAACTTTGTAAAGGGATGGCGCTCTTGGATGGTTTTCCAATTCGTATCAGTTTTCCTTTGAAGAACTTTCGCTTCGTAGATGCTCATTCTAATGGAATAATGAAAAAATAATCGACATACGACACCTGAATCGTAAATTAGTGATTTCAAATTAAACTGGCTACCCCAGATTTAATTAGAGTGAATACTTAAGGACGTTCGTCTGGTTTATAAATGTTTAATCCCAGCAAACCGATGATTAAAAATTCTCACCGTGCTCGCTCGGGTATTATCTCATGAAAATGAAATCATATTCTAATTCCAATGAGGAAAGCGAAATAGGAACACTGTGGATCTTAAGGAGGGGGTGCATATAATTTTATAACTTCGATTCTGTTGTGAGACAGTGATTTGCTTTATAAAAAGTTTAAAAGGGCAGCATGTGATTCGCAGATGAACGCGAATCTTGGCTGGGTTCTTTGTTCGGTTCATTTTGAGAATTAAACCGGGAGACAATTGAAATCTGACTCAAACTAAATAGTAAGTAACGAACCGAACTTCGAACCGGAGTCATCTAGAGAAAACTTGAAACTATACCGATCATATGGTTATCTTTGATTGGATTTCTATTTTATCTTTAAATTGGGATTAATCACTCGTTTCGTGAGTGTCGGGTCCTAAGGCCCACGGCGGTAAATTTTAAGATGCGAGGGAATATTGTAACGCTTTAAATAGAAGTAGGTACGTCACATCCATTAGTTGACAGTTCGCTTATAAAAACCATTCGTTTCTTGGAAAAGGAGTTTTAGCGTAAGGATTACGTATTTAGTGCACCAAAAAAATTGAAAAGCATTTAGATAACCCGAAATAAGGTGCTAAGGAATTGCCCTCTAGGCGCTTCGAATTAAAATGAAGTTACATGATGGTTATGCATTTTCCATCCAAATTAATCCAATTTTTCTATCTTTTCTTTTAAGTGGCGACTTTGTGGTATCCACAGACATTTCGCATTAATGATGACTCGATCTCGACTGCTTATTCGCAAAAACCTGCATCTTTCTCTTCGTCTACCTTCAGGTTGGCTTGTTTCAAGAATCATTATATCCATTTCCTCGTTCTATAGTCGTAGGTCAAACATGCGTATGTCTATTTCAGCATGTACGTAGCCATACTTTTCCACTACGGATGCGACAGTCTCACTTGGTGCATGGGAAACCGCAATTTATAATTTGTGACAATGGTGGAATTCAAATAAATTCCTAGGGTGTGTAAAACATAAATACCACACCTTTTCTTACAACCCAAGATCGTTTAGGTCATTCCAGCGTGAAGTATTTCACAAAGTTTAGAAACGAAGATAAGGTTCATAGCCAAGAAGAACGGGGTACCAATTACTTTTGATGTGTGTGTGGAGGGGGTGGGAGGAGTGGGTCGCATATTGAACAATATTCGGTGATGGACTTTGGATGGACATTTCTAATCCATTGCCTTCTTTGAATATATGCTTTTCCCAGTCTTACAGTTCAAATTTAAGAATCTGCCTTTTTCATTATTAGTGTAATGGTGTATTACTGTACCTTTTGTGAGCTCTGTGCATTCGTGGCATTTAAATAACTGCGGTAAAACTACAACCACTTATAGCTTAGGTATTTTAAAACTTTTCACAAGATAACAACATTTTTTGATAGTGTTATATGCAACTTTCAATTCGTTAGAGACCCACAAATACAAAGTGATTAGAATTCCTTTCGCACCATCACCAGGTTTGAGGATTGGCGCTCAAATCTGCACAAAACAAACGTGATTTGTGGTTGTCAACTTATAGTCCTATCCTAATTACGGGAATTGAGCTTGAGGGTGCATTTTTAATCTGAATGTTTTGCAGCATCTTTGCTCAAGGCTTTTGTGGAAAATTAAGAGTCCGCTTCGAGCGCTAGCTTTGTATTCTACTGTCAGCTCTAATTGCAGAACATCAAAAATTAGCACAGACTATGGATATAATGGAATGCTTCGAGAGCCCACAGTCTACGGATGAAAGTAATAGCAGAGAAAAAATTCTGTAATTATTTGGTCACAGGTGGATACCTCTATTCTTACTTTAGCTTAAAAATGCTCAGTAGGTATTGATCGACAAAACGAAAGCGCACAAATCAGCATAAAACGAACGCAAATTAATGTGTTAAGAAATAAGAACTTTTCAGTTCTTGAATTTGGGTTTATCGTTGAAAAATTCTAAACCTACAGACTCTTTGCCCTTTAATTTAATCAACGTACCCCGCATAAATAAATATGACGTCTCGTTTTCAGAGTAGGTATCCATACGGCATTTAATATCTAAATCGATGAAAAAACGACGGTTTTATTTCATCAATCTGCTAAACATTCATGACGCGCGTAATTTCTGGCGAGCTCATTAGTGGCAACATTTCTCATTTACCATATTCGAACCGCAGAACAAATTAATCCCGTTCGTGATGCATTTTATATTAGGGCTTATACTCATCAAAATCACATTATTTCTTGTTCATTTTATTTCCGCCAGGTTTACCTACAATAGCTGCTATATACCAGATCCATCCTATCGGCCAGATTAGGTGTAAAAAACCGTGAGAAATTCGGCAGGTGATATCTATTGTTGGCTACAAAAAGTAAGATAAATGAGTTTGCAGGGAAACCTCTCAAATTCGCACCAATTCAATAAAATTCATTAATAACGGCATCTGCTATCAACAGAGAAAGTGCACCGCTGCAACGTTTTGAGTATTGTTAAAGCTTTTGTTACGAATTCACTTTAGGGCTGAAATACGCAAATTTCAATGCGTACTTCAAAAGCCATTCTAAATGGATTACAGTTATATTCGCGCTCACTTTTTAATATTTAATATACGAATAACAATTTCTACAAAAGCCATTGCGCAACGGTTGGCCATTGAGTTGCACAGTTTAACCCCATCATCGAAGATGCTGCAAGAATACCGGGAAACATCGATTGCATTATTTTGAAATACCACAAATTGAGGAGATAGTGAGGATTATACAAAAAAAACTGAAAAACTATGAATCACTAGCGATAATTTGACGCTTTTTGACAATACTCTCTACAGTAGACATATCGTGACAGTCAACACGAAATTTTTGAATTCTAAGGGGTCGTTACTATCTTTTGTGAGCGTAATTGTATTACTTTTAATTGTGAGATTTCAACTGAGTGCTGTATCTATGAACAAATTTGGACTCCCATCTAATAAGACTGCATGGAAACGCCTGAAAGCAACCCAATCTAACGCTCCATCGTTCATCAGATACATAAACTCTTGCATAGCGTTTTGAGAGGTTCTAACTGTTTTCTCAAAGTCATTTCCATAGGGTTGTAAATCCTAATACTCACCCAAACAAACTTACACAAAGTAAATTCGTTGTGAATCTGTTCTAAAATGAACACCCCTTATACCAATCAGATATGTGGGATGGGGATATTTAAGTAAGGGTATTGGAGTAAATGGTAAACTTTTTAACTCTAAATTTTGACGCTATCTTGTATATCTTTCTAGGATTTATTCAATAATCATATTTTGACATCAAAATTGTAATCTCCACGTATCGCACTTGTTATAATTATTACCTTTTTATTAAAATGATGTCGTTGTGCAGAGCGGGCGCGGCGCACCGCGCGTTTTATGTTATTTTCGGGCCGTCTGTCGGCGTCGTTCTACTTTTTTAACATTGAATAACTTGCTGTACCTCCATTTTGATATGGAATTCGAGAACCTTATCTATAGAAACATATAAATCGATGTACGACACGTTAATATTGAAAAAATATAAAAACCAACCCCTAAAAAACACCCCCCACTCCTCCAAAACGCCCCCAAAAATATTATTAACTAAAAATTTAAATTCAGAAGGTTTAAAAACCCTAAAATCGATGTGCTACATGCCCATATTGTTAAAACATTTAATTTTTGTATTTTTTGTAGACATTTTTGAGTGCCATCTTGAATTTCTCAAAATGCTCAAGGGTGACAGAGTGGCATCAATCGGATTCTTAAAATAGACCTACTTAGTGACCTAAAACCGCAAAAAAATTTTCACCGTACGTTACTTCCAGCTTTTTCGTCTGGCTTCCAGACTAGCTCTTCGGGCAGAGCAATGGTTGAACGCATGCTTGTATCATAGGTACATTTTATATGTATCGAATTTCCTTTTCTAGACATGCTGTTCAGTACAGGCATTTTTATTTATACCACATATATACCTTTTTGTTTTCAAAAAATAATTAAATTATTAGGCCCTTCTTTATTTAGTTATGGAACTGTTCCAGTAATGGGATGGAGGTTCGGACGAATGGACCTGCGGGTATTTTACCTAGTGATGGCAAAAAATGACCGACTTTATAGCAAAAAATGTATTTTGCCACATTGTACCTTTACCCTCGACACACTTATTCCATCATTTCTGTAAACAGATCCTTTGCTAGCTCATCAAAATAGTCAGTCACCAACAGCAGGTAACTTTTAGGTTACCTTCACAAGCAAATATTTGGTAGGTATCGTAGCTGTTTTCCCACTTTGGGGAAAATATAGTAATCGCAGGGTGCTAGATCCCGGAAGCCACATTTAAGTAAGCATAACTTCTTAAGTCGTGTGCATCCTGCAACCGTTGTTTACTAGTATGATCTTATCGGCAAAATTCTCCTTAAAACATCGCTGTCAATTATAATCAACAGAAAACCGTTTTCATTAATCAATTTTCACGCTTTTTTTTGGTGGTGGAAATCGTTTATGCACCCACTGCATCAATCTTTGTTATTGCATTTATTTTTTGTTATCAAACTTTTTAATATTTTTACACAAGGGAAAAGTGGACGATAGTATAATCAAAATAAGTATATGTACATGCATATAAATGGAAGTGCACGCACTTATTGCACAGTTTACGAAAACGGTTGCATCGTACCATCGTTTTATTTCGGAATTAAATTAAGGAACAATATTGCCTTAATTTTCACAGAAACTTTATTTTATGTTTCGGTACTTTTTGTTCTTAATACAAAATAAATGATTTGCATAATGTTCACCCTTTATAGGACGGGTAAGATGGTAAAAAGGTCCAAATTAAACACAGTTTTACATTTAAAATGAAAGTCTATGTGAGGAATTTAATAAGCAGCATTTTGTGGTATTCATTATTTCATGCAAATGATCAACCACTGCAACGACCGTAATTCATTTAATATTTTTATTCTGCCGAAACTTTTTAATCTCGACAGAATTTTTGCGTGTGATAGAAAATTACATTTTCATCGATTGGCACGTGAGATTTTCTACTTTTGACAGAGATGGATGTAGTACATATAACTCACCCATTCCAATCAATAGCGACAAGGCGTATTTCTTCGCATTTGATTTGTAATTAGATTGGACACCCAATCTTAAATACCTACTTTCGGCGAATTCCATAGGGAAAGCACTTGTGTTTTCACATTGATCAACAAGGTCCAACTTCTGAATTGGATACCGTAATAAATCTGATCCAAATAAAAGTCCTGTATTAACGTCAAAACAATCCGCAACTCTATGCATATCCAAAGATAAAACAAATATCCGACATATAAAGCGCGAAATGATTATGATCGTAATGGAAAGGACATTTTTTCCTTTCATTGGCAATTTGTAAACGTGTAGTGACAGTGTAAAGATTGATTTTTAATTTTACAACGTGAAAAAACGTCGATTTTTGTTTGCATGTCCCTTTAAAAGAGGATTTAACAATTTGCCCCCCCCCCCGCGTCCAGGACTCCAAACATTTCACAATAGATATAGATACATGTCATTACAAAGGTACTTGTTAGCACATTTCGTAAGTCACCTGTTTTCTTTGGCAAGGGTAGCCGGTTGTTTTCTAGGTGGGGCTTAAGAAGTTTTTGATAAAAACTTCGCCTTTTATAACGATTTGTCTATTGAGTGCTGTAATTTTTTCTTTAAATGCACATAAAAGTATAGGTATCCCTTACGCGTTTCAAAAATTATAAATTTTGTATAAAAACTTGCTTGCTAATCTGTGCCTTATATACCGGTCTATTGTGAGTGCTGTAATTTTTGTAGTGCATCAAATATTTTTGTTTCATTGTTTGATTTTTGTTTACAAGCTCCGCAAACTATCTTTGTAGTGCATATAAAAATATGTGTGGCTAGCCTAGCACAGAAAAGTATTCGAATACTTCGCCTAGTATTTCTCGGGAAAACGCTTTTTCTTATTAATTTTGATGCGTAGAATCTAAAACAATTCGTACTTTTTCGATCAGACTTCTCAATCAAAAGTTATAGACTAGAAACCAATTTCGAAAGAAAATTCAAAAGGCTGTAACTTTTGAACTAGTAGCCCAATCTTGGAACTGTTTGAAATTATGGATTCTACAGGCCACATTCTATAAGAAAATTATTTTTCCGGGTCGATCTGAGACAATTTTTCTTGAGGACCTCAGAAAAAGGCAGTTATTAACCTTCCTTTTTTACCAAAAATCGACTACACCAAAATTTCTCGGGAAAACACTTTTTCTTATTAATTTTGGTGCGTAGAATCCAAAACAAATCGTACTTTTTCGATCGGACTTCTCAATCAAAAGTTATGGACTAGAAACCAATTTCGAAAGAAAATTCAAAGGGCTGTAACTTTTGAACTAGTAGCCCAATCTTGGAACTGTTTGAAATTATTATAATTATTATAATAATATAATAATAATATTATGCTTTTACTCCCCTTAAATTTGTATATAACAATAGAAATATAAAAAAAGCTAACCCCATACAAAGTATAACTTGATTTTTTAAGTAGTATTAAGCCTTTTATCTAGTATACTATTTTAAATTTTTAATTTATTTGAGTGACAAGTATTTGAATACTTTTTATAGTATTCGAATACCTTTGATAGTTTTAGAATACTTTTGAAAGTATTCGAAAACTTTTGAAAGTATTCGAATACATTCTAAAGTATTTGAATACTTATTTTTTAAAGTATTTGAATACTTTTCAATGTATCTGTATCTAGTATTCGCTTGTGCTGGACGTAAAAGTATTTAGTATTCAAATACCTTTGATTTGTGTAAAGTATTTACTATTTAGTATTCAAATACTTTTTGAAAGTATTCTGCCCAGCTCTGGCCTAGCACACCTGTGCATGCGCATCCGTTCTACCCAAAAGGTTTTTAGCTCTTCCTTTTATATCGGAGAATATGTGTACCAAATTTGGTTCCAATCGGTTAGCCGGAAATGAGAGTACATACAGACCGACAGACCGACATCATCGAGATTTTGTTTGATTTGAATTCCTAGTGCTTCAAAAACGTGTATTTCCGTAAAAAAAAGTGGGGGGTCATTTTCTACCCCACTAACGTGCAGGTGGTACCTAATAAGCAACTTTTACAGAATAATCTGTTTATTGTGAGCTTATAATTTTTGTTTTACATTAAATATTTTTTGTTCCCTTGTGATGATGGAGGCAGATTTACATTTTGTTTTGTAAACGAACCATTTACTGTAATATCCATTGGAGACAGACCATGTTCTCCACCCTCTGGCTACGGGTCTGTTAGAGAAAACAGAGGATAACTTAGGCCAGGAAAAATATAAAAGAATATAGAGGCCTAAAGGTGCCTTTGGGTAATGTACGAGTATAATGAATATTTCTCATAACCAACAGTATCGCAAACAATATTATTGTTGCTTATCCTAAACACGATAAACGTCGATATATCATTTAACCTATTTTCAATAAATTTCCATGAACCGCTTCAGAAATATTGTAATTACGAGATTTTACGAATTACTGTGGATGATTTACACACTCACACTCATATAAGACAATTTCGTATGATGTATTATAATGATTTCGCGACAAGATGTCCAAAAATCGCGGTAATTTGCAAACTGTATGTTTTTCTGGTAAATTTTTTACGGCACAAACGTAGACAAACCAATCTACCTCGTCCGGAGGTTTGTGCCGCCAATGTTCTGCTAATTTCATGGATTCCAGAACGCGTGGAGCTGAGGTGATTTTGTCAATTAAATGTCAAAGGTCTGCACGTTATGAGTAAACTCCAAAAAGAAGAAAAGCAAAAAAAAAAAGATTAAACATCAATACATTGCCTGTGCATCACTATTACAACACATTATCACTTTATGGAAGAATGAAAACACCATGAACCATTGTAACTTCCCACGCTACCGTAACTAAAGAGATATTATAACTTTCTTTGGAAGATTTACCCAATTATTCATTTAGTGTATTGTGAATTTGTTACGTAATAATTTTTAAGTTATAATAGCTGATGTAATAAATAATAATAATATATATTGAGATGTAAAATAATACAAATGTAATCTCAAAAGGGGATAGGTCAGCATGCTGGTTTTCACCGCCCCCATAATTACACGTTCTGTAACTCCATTAGTTTGTCATATAGCTTAGGCTTAAACGTGTAAGGAGACTTACATTTCACAAATAACTACATATTTGTTGTAGTGTACTGAAGCGTTATATTCAAAGCTGCCCATAAACTAATTGTACTTATATAATTATGCGGTTTCCTTTCAATATGTGCGTGCTTCGTTACGTTCTTCTATGAATTAATTACAAAGATTCAAATTTGACAAATTCTTTACGCTTGGTTAGAAAATAATTATAGTAATTTTTGTAAAAATCATAAATCGGAACGAAGATAGTAGTCCAAAAAGCACTTAAATTGAAACGTTGCCGTTAGTTATGTTTCAGTTATGAAAAAATGTGCGATTACTCTCATAAAATACACCTGGGGTAGTAAATCTCGAGTAGCGGCTATTTGATAGGTTTATTACACGAGAAGGATGTTAGATTTTTAGATCCGACACGAATCTATGATTTATTATCTAAATAATAGCGGGTTGTAACACTGTGTTTTTGATGCATGCTCATTTGCAGTTTTTAAAGTGTTCAATAAATCGATATTCAACAATAACTTAGTAGTGCACGAAAATTATTTGTAGGGGACCTTTTTATATTTATAGTGTGTCTAGTTGAAAAATTGAAAAAAGGCGATTCGCATCAATAACGCGCTGCTACCTTCTATGCATTGAAATTCGATAGATATTTCCTTGGTTACCAATTTCAGAAGAACATCTAGGGGATGATCTACGCAAATTTGCAAAACGATTATGTTTTATCTATTATGGAAATAGCCAATTACCTCTTCTGCTTCCACTAGATTGAGCATCGTCTTATATAAAGGGCTTTGATAAAGTTGCCTTCTCTTCTAAATTATGCAGACCTATAGGTATGCGTCCAGTAGACCAATACTGCCAACATGGCATTTAAATAAATGCGAAATTGCGTTAAAGGTATATTTTCATATAAAAGAAAAATGTTGGTACACATATCAGAATCAGTATGAGTTTTACCACCAGTAAGAAATATTGTAATTTTATTCCTATCGCCGAGGAAATTCAAATCGTATTGGATTGCATATTTTTGCGAATGCCT
Source organism: Photinus pyralis (assembly GCF_008802855.1). Classification (NCBI taxonomy): domain Eukaryota; kingdom Metazoa; phylum Arthropoda; class Insecta; order Coleoptera; family Lampyridae; genus Photinus; species Photinus pyralis. The sequence continues at coordinate 2,798,171 of NW_022170509.1, read as the reverse complement.
GACGTAGTAAATCTAATTTTAATCTTAATTTCGCAGCTTTCTCTTTATTACAATTGAAGGTGGATTTACTTTATCATATCGTACATCTATTTTTGACAGGCGAATTTTTTTGGGATCGAAAACATTGAAAACGTTAGGAGGGAGCGTTAGTTTTCATATAAAGGATGTATCAGCCACCAAATGGCATTACTGATATCTTTTCCTTTGATCGCAAATAAAATATTCACCAATACATAGTAAATCTCATCCACAAGCCTACGCTTATGTGATGTGGGTTCTGAAAAACAACCGAATCACTACCATTTTTACTGCTAGAATATTTTACATCAGCGGCGTGCACGGACAGATGCTGGTTTACATTTAATTATCACAATTTGCTGATTTAACTCTATTTTTATGTAAAGCGAATTGAAAATGGAAGTTTCCGTCTACAAAGTTAAAAGAAATCTTTTGAAACTCCACTCGTTAATCGTTTCCTACAGGATTTTATATACAAAACGTAAACCTTTAAACATTTAGTATAATTGCGAAATGTTTTTCAGGTACGGTATAGGTAGTTTACATACGATTACATGTAAAAACCGTTCATCCTGTGAGTGACACATACACATTTTCTAGGTTTTTGAATAATAGCATCATAGATTTTGGATACAAGCTTTCTTGTTCTATTAACTACCATATTTTTTAATTGAAAGACTTTTCGTAACTCATGTTTGCCACATGTAGCCACATATAGTAATGCAGTAACGAAGAACTCAAATTTGTCATTCAAACGGCAAACTAAATCAACTTTTTCTGCAAGATATTCTTTTCATATATAATAAAATGGTCTGCAAGCTTGTAGTACAGTAAAAAAAATCTACGTTAAGATTGCGCTTGAGATTAACTTCTGTAACCTACAATGTAGGTATCCAAAATCAGTTTTAAATTGGTTACTTTTGTGCGATGAAAATAGGATGTGCAACAGTAGCTATTTATAGCCGATGAGAGCAGAATGAGGGATTCAGGCCTGTGCATTTTCTTCTGATTTCTTCCGGCTTGCGAAAATTAAACCATAGCCCTTCATCCCTTCAGTCATAAATAGACTGATTATTATGTTTAAGTTTTATTCGATTATTATTTCATTTCTTAATCTATGTTTCGGTGAGCATTTTAGGGGAAATCGAAAAAGAGCCTTAATTTAAAAAATAACAGAAATGTTTACGCAAGATCGCGGTCTACTGGACTATTATTATTGACAAAAGTAATGATTGCGTAATAGATATACTGCAGTATAAGCCAATACACAGAACCCGATTATACACTTAAAAATAAATTTGGTCCATTAAAAGGCATATTTTAACGAAAATTGAAGTGAACGCTGAACGCCTTCTTACAACACAAGGGCATGATTCAAAGTAGCACTTGCTTTATTTATAAAAAACTCATTAAAAAATTTTTACGAAGTGTTTAGAACGTCATACCTAATTTCGCACTTTTAAAAATGCGAAAATCTTTTTTTTTTAATGAAAACCCCTTTCCTCTGTTCACCAATGGATTCCACTCTGAAAAATAAGGATAGTTAAAATGAACGTTTTTGTATAAAGGCGAGTGAAAGGAAAATTTGTGCAGTAGTTGGAGTATTTTTAATTATTAGTTGGCTATGATTTAACAGAACCGTCAAGAAACAAATACTGTCCTAGTTGTCATGGAATTAATGCAATCTCCGTTATTAAAATGTCTGAAATGAGAGGGCTTTATTTTCGTGTTTCTGGTCGTGCGTCCTTGCGTAATAAAACTATACAGATCATACAATCCAGTGGTTGGTGTGTATATGAAGTCCTGAACACTGTGTATAAACTTTTGATGTTAAGTAAGGCCAATTTCTTATTTAAGCAAATCCGGAAAATAATGGGTGTGTTTAGTTTTCTTTATAAAAGACAATTTATTGACTGAAGGAGGTATACTTTCCCCAAATTTTGAAAAAATGTACCAAATGTAGTATGCGTAGATTTAAAAATGAAGTTAGAGTGTACCATTTAAAATACTTCCCGTAAAAGGGAAGGTCGTATAAAATTAAAATATTTTAGCTGAACTTTTCCCAGATAGTAATCGACTCAGATCGCCGTTGGACCTCTTGTACCTCCCCTTTGTGAATACTTGAAAGCAATTAAAATTGCTATAATTTTAGCGAATGGGTCAACTGTGGTCTGTGAAGACCAAAATTCAGTTATAAGCATTCCTAAAAATTTTATATTTTGCGAATAATGAAAAAATGATTTCAAAGTTACAGTTCGGAAGGGTTAGACATGCCCACAGGTTTTTACCCTGATATTTCACTACCAGGTTAATCTCAAATAGTTAGGTTGAACAAAAAATCAAAACCCAAAAAATTCACTTATTCTGAAGAAGAGCCGCTCCCAAGAAAGTTTACTGTTTGTGCGGTTGTGGGTGCAGGAAAGAGCCCTTTTAAGGCGAAGTGCATGAATGGGACAGGGGAAGATGATAAATCAAGAAAGTATTAATGTCAATTTAGTCTATTAAATAAATATCCTAAGTACCTGTTCAAAATGTTTTTGAAGCCCCTTAGACATCATACCACAGCATTGAATACACATTTCCACTTTTTCAATTTTGGCGAATTTTCGTTAAAATATGACCTTATAATGGTGTTATAATGCACCAAATTCATCATTTTTAGAAACTTCAACTGCTTTTTTAGAAAGATGACTCATATAATATACGTGCCCCAGTTGTTCACGTCTAGTACCTACTTCCTTTGCCGCAGAACGCGTAAACCTCTTTCTTTGAGGGAGGATATTATTTTACTTCGTGTGAACTTGGATGTTGTTGAATGTGACGATATATCAGATATATCCTGAAGATTTGTCGTAGATTTCAACTGCTGGAAATTTTTTTAACACACTTTTTTGATAGCTTTCATTCTTAAAAAATATCACCATTACCTAACTGAAAGCAAAATGTTGAATATTGTTTATATGAAATCATGTCTCGATGGGGGATGATTTCAGGGCAAATATATGTTCAAAACATAGTTTTTTAAAGGTTTTCATTATCTACAGATGCAATTTGCAATGAAAAAAATAATAAATGTTAGGGTTACTGAGGGTTGCGTGATGGGGAATGATTTAGAAAACGGGTCAATTCTGTTATTTTCTATTTCATGAGTAGTAGGAAGTATAGGGGTTGTTTTCACCCTTCGGCCACCATTGCGAGATGCGTCCGCCCCATCCATATTCCTAAAAATGTATTTGGACAATTCAAAACTGACTGTTAAACACATTGAGATTTAAACAAATAATGGATTGGGTGGATCTAGAAGTTTTTGGTATGACTCGTCTCAAAACGCATGGTGTGTATAATATTTATGTATAAATTCTCCTTGTCAAGTAAGGTGATGGTGATTAACGATAAGTAGGTCGCACCGAAGCTGACCTCTACCTGTTATCGCTTCTCCCAACAATTTTTCGCACAGTAATTGACGAAAGTTTAAGCGGTTCGCAGTGTAGTGTAGCGTGGTTCCAATGGTATATGAGGTGGATGGTAATGGTCCTTCTCTTGGAGAGACTGAACTAATCGGGTAGGGGTGAGTTTTTATTTTTGTTTAATTAGCATGCATGTAAGCACACTAAACCCTAAAGATCACTTCTACCGATGAACGGCGAACAAAAAATACAAAGATGTTACTACATCCATTATTTAAATAAATTTGTGTTTTTTAAATCTGCGTTCCGCGTTCTTAAAACCTTGATGGTACCAACATTAGTCATTTCTGACATGTTTGATTTCTCATGCCTTGACGTCAAAAAAACGGTATTATTGATCATATGATTAAATTACAACCCCATCGGAAACGTGTTGCGATTCTTCTTTACCAAAATCTTGTTTGTATTGTATTAGGAGGCGTTAGTCATCAACAGATTTGCTGTTTACAGTAAACTATCCAAGATGATAATATTTTTATTACTGAATAAATAAACTTGGTTGTTTTTTATACAAATTTTCTAAACTGTTAAAAACACTGCAAATATTTCAGGCAAATGAAGTTTTTTTTGAAGATGGACAGACTGAACTGGTTGGCATATCGAATAGATCAGACATGAAATTTTAAATAATTAGGTGCTTCAAAATTGTAGGTCGTTGGCAGGGCCACTGTTAGAGAACATAGGAATAATTTTCATACGGGTACAGCAATTTTCAAAATTTTTTATATTTCGTTATAATAAAAATAATGGAAACTATCACAGCTTCAGTATATGCATTTAGGGAACACTATTCGGAAAAAAATTGTTGTTCAAATGCAACTGAAAGCCAAGTTTGAAGGCCGCTTTGGGCCGAGCCCCAGGGTATGATTCATACTACCTTCGTCTAAGTATTATTAATTCATCCCTTGTTTGTGTCTTTAGTTGATTTGATTCACTCCAAACCCAGTACATGTTGATTATATAATATAACCATCGTTGTTTTGAAATTACATAATATTTGATATAACTCGAGCTTACTTGGACTTAAATAACTACTGAGTTGCATCAAAGACATTTTCTTTTTTGGATGGCTCGCTAAAAACGTATAAATGTGCATCATAAAACGAGCCTTTCCCTGTATTAAAATTAGGTACATTTTTGAGAAAACTAGAGCTTAGTTGGCTCCCATCGCCAATGGCGAGCTACGTGCATAATTAAATACTTATATTTCTTTGGCTGATTATGTTTAATTAGCCCGATGGCTAAAAATAAATGTTATCCTGATGATTTGAGGTTCATTGTAACTAACATTTGACTTTTGTTTTTGATAGTTACAAACGCCCGTTTATTTACTTTTAATCAAATACGCAACATTATAGTTTCCTGATTCAGAAGCAATTCGTAATTGGTGCCCCGTTTATTGCCCTTGCCACATTTACTGGTTAACGTTGAATATGTAAATATTGCTTGACATTTGTCAACAACTGCTGAATTAAATTTGAAATATCATACAACAGTTAATCACTATACCCATATAAAGTACAAATTATCTTGTACTGCTGACGTTAACTACGTAGGTACGTGAAAAACTTCTGCTGGTCCAATAAAAAGTAATGAAGGTTGGTGGTTGCGTTATGAAAGATTACTTCAATTTGTTCCGATCAATTTATCTATTGTGTAAAAATGCGAAAAATGCCCTATTTTGGGAAAAAAGTTTACAAAGTACTATAGTGCATGCAATCCATCACCGATATAAATTAATGTTTAAAAGTCTAGAAAATATTAACAGATCGCGCAGTATCTGAAACGTACTTATTTCGTTCGAAGACACTCTTGAGTATAGAAGGTATTAGGGATTGTTGTATTGGGCCGACTCTCAAATTTCACAAGCTGGGATTCTTCGTATGATTAGTTTATGTGCTAATCCCAATTTATAGTGGAGTGTTTCAGACAAGCTAAAGTAGGTACTGAAAAGTTCTTGACAACGGTTTCCATCATAGCGCAATTTACACCATACTATACTTTAAGGTGAAACAAGAGAGTCAATATTTGTTTTTGAGAAAAATGCAAACCTCGTGTCTTTACCAAACTTATAGGGTTCCCGAATTGCAATAATAATCGTAATTTCAGCCTTGAATTAATGAAAGTGGCGGCAACAGTGATAATCGCCGCGAAACAAATATTACTATTCATTTAATCCAATATATGTTCGATAAACCGCTTAAATTTATAAAGGATTATGGAGACTGAGCGAGTGGAAAATACTGATATAAACTCATTTATTTCAGGTACAATACGTGTGTATCTATTGTTTGTTCCCCTAGCCGGTTGTAATTGTGTTTTAAAATACTCGCAATTGCGCTTTCCAACTATGAATACGATAGATTAAATGAAAGCTGTAAGTGGTAAAGCCAAAGCTTGTAGGCACATAAACCATAAAAATTACCTACCATCAGAACCGCATTTGTTTCATTCAAAGCACAAAAACGAAAGTGCTAGTTTAGCCAATGCTCGTGCGCAGCGCTCAAATCGATTTCAAACGTTGAAAGCTCAGGGCGCGCAAGCTCCTATTTCGAGGTTCTATTGGGGCTTTCTGATGTCATATAATACTTGATTCTATATATAGCAGATGACTCATCCAACTTACAGTATATCCCTGCCAGCTACAAGGATAACACGTTGTCCTTGTTTTGAACTTATGCGTGAGTGTGTTAGGTTAAGGTTCACGACTACACTTTTTGGTAAGCTTCTTTGATGATATATCTATTTTTTGAAATTGAAGGCTTTTACCCGCGCTTTAACACACGCAGAGAAATCCTTTTCCGTCAACAGATCAACGTGTGAAACAAAGTACCTTTCGGATATTCAAATTTTGACCTTCTCAATGTATTTTTTTTGGCACGACCTTGTTGCGATTGATTAACTCCAGCCTCATCTTAAATCAGACATCCGTTTCATTTCCATACTGCATTGCGTTAAAAAGATGAATCTCCAAAGGTGACAGTCTCATATTTGCTATTCCCAGCTACGCGGTTTAGCCTGATTCCGCTAGTTTCCGTGTGCAGGTGATTAGTATAAGTAACGATAGTCACGTGGTTAAAAGCTTGCATACATTTAAATTCCTCCCCAACACCTGATCTTTTTACATGGTAAGCTCCTAAACGTAACACGGCTCTATAATGTTCAGCTACCCACATTTTGTGATGGGAACGTAAGCGTTTGAAGCAAGCGTTTAATTAAAATTAGAGGATCTGGTGTAAATATTTGGAACGTAAGATACCCCAATCTGATATGGTTTTGTTAACACTCGATACAGGGCACGTTATAATATTAAATTATACTTGGATAAGTTGTAAACTGCTCATCGAGGCAGGCGAATAAAAAATTTGGTTCTTGATGTAAGTACTTGAATTAATTGAAGAGATGTTTATAATTTGTGCTACTAACGAAGGCAAAACGAGAGATTCGTTTGAAGTGGTAATCTGTTTTGCGCCTAAAGTTAGCGAGATTTTAAGATTTCCATAAAAAAAGAGCAAAGAGTGTCCAAAGAATATGCTGCCACTTTACTCGTTAAATACCGAAACTAATAACGTAAAGTGCATATATCGCAAAATAAATGACGCATGTATTAGACGAAAACAATTAACTGCAAATGTCATAAAAGCAGAATGATTTGGTTTATGAATCGTAAAAGAGAATTCGAATCGAATATCTTTACGATCGGACGAAAGTTATAATATATTTACTAATCCTTAATACGATGAATGCATTACATTCACCCTTACATAACTTTAGGGTGGCTACGTTGAATATTTCCTTAAGCAGATTCGAAGATTTCAAATTCCTCCTTTGGTTTAGCTTTTATTATATTTATGTTTGGTATCGCAGCCGTGTGTAATTCTTGTTGTGCCACTAATTTAGGGGGCAACGTCAAAATTAAAGGGCGAACTTTAAATGAAGGGCTCGTGCAAATTAAGCTCTAACGTTTTTAGACTGGGGTTCGATACAACGTAAAGTTGGATGGTGATTATGACAAAGACCGGGAATACTCCTGCTCTATCGGAATTTGAACACTTATTGGAAAAGTCATCCTAACGTTTGACAGCTGACGAGGAGCTGGGGCTCTAATCATATCCGCATGAAAACTAAAGCTCAATTAAAGCAGTCCATGATTATTGCCACTAAAATAAATAAAAGGATGCGATTTTAGTGGTCAAAGAGCAAACGTTTCTGTGCTTTTTCCACATTTTGAGGGTTGCTGACGATGTAACACAATCAAAGTAAGGCAGCATTAGATTATACGTCATATAAAAAGCATTCAATGTCTTAGTCACCCTCACTGTCTTGGTCTTCAGCCCTCGCCATTCAGAGTGAGTTTAATCTCCATCCCTCACCTATGACGCATTCAGTTTCCTGTGGAGAGCAGAAAGCCATTATATATTATGTTAAAAATACGATTTTCTCAAAGTTTAAATATCTCTTGAAATATAGATCGTCAGTTCTTGCTAAAAATTCGATATCAATACTTAATGGCCGAATTTTTAATCTTCCGCCTATTGTCAATTGAATGAAACGTTTACTGTTCTCCATTCTTAGCAAGGATCAAAGAACGAACTAGACGGATTATATGAATAATATCATAAGTTATTTAGCATAATAATTCTATATGTTGCGATGATTCTGACAACTGTACCTATCAGTAATTGACACAACTCTCTTGTTTTCTATAGATACAGTAAAATACAATTATTAAGGCTTCCATTTACTTTTTGCTACTAGCTTAATTTCTTAAAGTTATAAAAGGCCTATAGGTACCCCTTATATATACTTTATGATAATCTCCATATGTTAACATTTTTCCCCCATACTATTATTAAGTCACCAACATTTCATACAGATCTTTAAAACGGTTTCCTAAATATAGCCTTGTAAAACTTTAAGTAGAGCGTTTGTGTAGTAATTTTTTACCACAGTTTAATTTCCAGTAGTAAGTTTGGGACATGAAGATAGGTAAAGTAAAAGATGGCACTGATACGAAACCTTCCAGTCTGCAGAATGTGATGACTCTGTTGACATACCAATAGAATGTAATAACAAACGAACATTATCGTCAAGATATTTTCCGGGATTAATAATTACTTTTTTTTATCTCCCTTATGCCGTAGCAATGAGATAAAAAAAGTATAATATTTCATCTGTCATACCTTGCAAAACCTAGGTCACTTGGAAAATTGGGGGTTGGATTTTTACATCAATGAAAATATGCGCAGAAAATTTCAGCCCATACCTATTCATTCCCATTAACGGTTTTTGTGCCTCCTATTGGAATTTTCTCAGGTTTATCCAGAAATCACAGCAAATTAATATGTACTGGTTCAAATTGATCAACTTTTCTGGTAATCTTCATTTTACTCAACTTTTTAGTGGTCTTGAGATCACCGGGAGCCTATTCTAAGAGTGATGGACAACTTTAAGGTGGTAATAACTGCACAGCCAACACCTCGATCACCTTTGGCCATTTAGCATTGGCAGTTTTCCATTTGGCGGTAGCATTAGCTGTTTTTGATATCGGTAATGAGAATGGGAAAAGATTGCAACTGCTTCAAAACTAGGGTTTAAAATAAATTCGTTTATCGTGTATATTACTGGATACAAAAATTGAGGTTCCACCGCTAGCTCTCTAATATTGATGACCTATATAACCGTTGAGATTAGGGTTATGTGACTTCTTTAAAGCCAGTTTCTTGCAAATGGAAAATTTGAGACCAATCCTGAAATTAGGCGAGGATAGTATCCATCAGCATTCCACTGTACAAGATCGTTGCCTCCCAAAACAATGATTTTCTCTTATGTATTGTAATTTTACAAACTATTGTGGTTTGTTTCATTATATTTCGCGAAAATCTTATTAAGCGTATAAGATTGAGATAAATATCAAATTTAAAATTTACTTGACAGTGAAATATTAATCCAATTTCAAATTCGTTGCGAGAAACTGTAACAAATTCGATATTGTTCGGAGTTAATTTAAAATCCGGCTTTCGATCTTGAGGTATTTATATAATTCTGTATGAGATTCTAATTTCTCGAGTCCTTGAATAAGTATTCAGCAATCGAATTAAAGCTGGCAGCTGATCCGGGGTTTATACTAGAGCGAGTGGTCGAACAAGTGAGATTCTTTTATTAGATGTATCTTTATCCACAAAAGCTATGCATTGTAAATGATTCTGGACGTATCTGCATCGGGTCTCCAACCCCTCATCCAGGAACTCATGTAACGCAATTTTGCTGCACTTAATCAATGCTTTTCTCCTATGGAATGTTTGTAAAAGTTTTGAATACAGTTGACTTCATAACTTCCTAAAACTATAGCTTTTAGTTACCACTATTAGGGATTGCATGCTCAGAACTTATTTATGGTTCGAGTTTTTAGTGTATTATTGCAAATTTATTTGTATAAAAAGATAGGTCTTAATCTCACTTTGACCGGCTGGCTGGCTGGCTGGTGGCAAATGCGGGCCCGTAGAAGAACGCTTGTAGAAAGACGAGGAGTGTACATGTACCTACCGGAGTCGTGTAATTATTAATTAATTCACAATATAAAAAGCCAAGTCTATAGCAGAACTGCAGATGAACCGGACCATCTTTCTTATTTAGGAAGCAAATTTGCTGAAAGTTTAACAGGGGCCTACCCTGAAAAGCACATGCTTAATATTGAATTCGTAATATAAAAAACCAACTTTTTAAATTTTGAAATGTGTATAAGTATATTTTTTAAAACGCTAACAAACCCTACAAATTGAGGTTAATTTACAAAGGTACAATTTCACATTACATAAGTATCCAATATTAAAGGAAACAGATTTTTCAAACGGCTTAGTCTAAGCTAAATATATACTGCATTTTCAGCTTGTTTCACCATTTTAACCACAATGTATTAATATGCAAAACAAATTTCCTTTTTCCATAATTACAAGAAGAGGGTAGGAGTTTTTTCTGACCTTTCCGCTTTAATTAAAGTTGTACCTTCGTGATTAACACGATATTGATTTGCAACATAAAAGGAATTTCGTCATTTTCAAGTTATACGACGAATGGGTCTTTGTAAAGAAATTCTCGAGGTGAGTTCTGGATTTCCATATAATAATGGGGTTTCTGTACAATACATAACACATCCGTATATGTTGGTACAAGAGAAGTATGGCATTTGGAAAGTTTCCGAGTGCGGAAAGTTTTAGTAATTCAGAACGCGAAGTCTGATTTAACGAAACAAATTAAAATACAAGCACACTTCAATTAGTATCGAATTCAATTCGTCAATATTTATATTGTGTTTAATCCGACTTGGAATTTAATTAAATCTCGTGTTACACGATGAAACTTAATTGAGTGTTTTTGTTTCGCAATAAATATTAGCTTAGCACGGAATTTTATTCTCGAGGATTTTCAGTTGCACACTAGAAAGAAGCGATATTCGCATTGTTATGCGGACCAGTTGCGGTTAACTATCACATACAGTCATATTGTGGTTAAATGACGTTGATAGGAGAGGATAAGTTGTCCTAAAGGTTTCATAGGACTTCTGAACTATCGATTATAAACATGATTTTTCGGTTATGAGGGGACTCTAATTGAAATATGCCAGATAATGTAACATTATTTCCAAGGAGCAAATTAATTAACTAGCGAAGCTAGACTTAGCTTGCAGCTTTTAATTTCTACTTTTAAATTTGTAAGCAATAAGAAATTCAACGAAGTTCTCCTTAATTTAAATGAGAAAGTTTTGAGATTTGATTAGAGAGCCGTTGCGACTGAAGTGGTTGAAAGTTATAATTAGATTAATGTAACGATACAAAAAAACACTAACATGAAGCACTCCAAAAGTACACGCGAAGACAGTCAAGTTTTTTAAAAATAAAAATTAATTGCTGTATTACACTTTACATTAGGTATAAGCAGCAATGTAAGGTAAACGTAATAATTGATCTTGGATGGACGGCTCCATTTTATTGAAAAGTATAAATTCGCATTGCCTTTCACTTCAGTCAATGCCAATATGGTTGGTGGATAGACCAATCTTTCATTGAATGCTTTTTAGCGCAAGTGAGTTAGATGTCAAAGCAGATGGCAAATGATTTAACGCAACTTTTACAAAGAAAAACCGCCCATTATCTTGGAAATATACCTGTAGGAGCTTCCGACTTTAATGTTACTGGTACCAAGAAGTATAGAATGCATAATTTTTCTTTTTCCTCACATCAAATTTTGTGACACGAACGCACCATTAAAAATCGTACTGCCCAGCTTATCGCGATAAAATTAATTACAAGTTCCGACAAAATTGCTGAAATAACTTTGACAAATTCTGCGTCCGAAAAAAAATGTATGCAATTTTTTAAGTAAACCGAACTTATTAATGTGATAACTACGCTTTTCGCTCATTTCCATATTTTATCCCTAGAGCGTGCGTGTTTAGAATACTGGAAATATGCACAACAGGACGCGCCGAGTATTTTTAATACTTGTACAGACCCCCTAATGTAATTTTTCAATATCATTACAACTTTTCTGTTGTAAAGTTTTCTTACAATTTAACTTTTTAACTTTATATGAAAATTTCGAACCTTTTAGCTTTTCCTATTATATGTTTATAAATCGCACTTGCTTTCAATAGAAACTTGATGCACTTAACTACCCTCTAGATTCGGATGCCCTTGTAAGCACAAAAAAAGCCTCATATGGTGCAAAAGGGTGTTTGCATGGGTATGCTATTAAAAGTGAATGATTGCTGTAATTAATAATTTTAATTTACATAGGCGTTAACGAATTGCTTGACCACGCGTGGTTTACTTTTGACATCTGAGGGAGCGTGACACTTTCTGTATATAGATAATATATAATGTATTTATACGCACATCACGTATGGTAACCGATGTTATACACCCGGTACATGGCTACTAGATCACATTACAGCTCGTAATTTAGTCCTTCCCCGGGCGTTGTAGACTCCCTCTCGTTCACCCCCAAACTCATAACGTACTCACCATAGATACCACTTCGTCAGGCGACCCTCCACAATTTCTCTTACCACCAGATCCACCCCTGAGACCCGCACTACTCACTTTAAACGCTTTTGCTATGGCAAATAAATATCGTTCCAGATATTTTCTGTTATTGTTGACACATTCTTCGTTCGGCAACGAATCAACGCCTCCAAATTCCTTGCATAGCTTTTTAAATGCCTGTATACCTTTCCTATGCAAGCAAAGCCATCAGATTAGGCATTGCAATGCAAAATTATGAACTGAATGAAATCGCATTCGTTTTAAACGCGAGACTTGAAGGGGAAACTGTACCAGAATTGTGACATTTACCTTCTCGGTTTTTCAGTATGCATACCTATATTCATAAATATGTATTGCTGTGCTTTCGAAGGAATGATAGACTTGAACGGTATAATTTGCTGCATTTTTAGACCGCCAGTACTGCATTTAATATTCAAGTGTATGCGCCACTCTAAATTCATTTTTTTGTGTTTCATTGAAGAGAAGAAAGAACAAAATGAACGTTTAAATTTCGACTTTGAACTCGAAGTTTAGTCTAACACAGATCTGAAGTGTGGACTTACCTCTCACTTTGGTAATGTTCCTTGCAGGGTTTACATTCCATGCTTTTGTAGCCCCACCCCATCTTGTTACCAACCGTAGATTTGGGTCCATAGTTTTGAGTTTTTCACGCGAGTTGCGTTTACCTTCTGATATTGAGATTCTGAAATTGTTCTTGCTTCTGAATTTTTTTTTGGTTCCGAAGACTATTTTAACTTTCTTGATTGCAGCGGATCTTTTCTGCAAATAGGGTTGAGAATTTCTTTTTGGTTTTTATAACATTGAAATGCAAACTGTATATGATTACAAAATTACTCGAATGTTAGCCGTTATGATTCTTTACCAAAAACTTTACCTTAGAATAACGTTTATTGCTTACGTGTGACATTTTCCTTTTGTGATATGAAAATTAGCTACAACTGGCTTCACTTTCTAGCAAAATAATAACACCAAAAGGCCGTATAAATGTAAATGTAAATTGTCCTTTTTACATTAAAATATTCAATTACTAATAAGACTGCTTGTTACAATTTGGATACTAAATTTTACTTTGCAATGGCCATCTCATTTCTTACCTCTATATGCGTAAGTGTTCTTAACCAAACCTTCCTTTGTGATCACAGCGGTAAATTATGTAATAAATGAACCCTTGAGCTTGGTTTCATTCAATACAACGTTTATGGAATTCTTTTCTTGATTCCGAAAAGAATAAACTAGGATTTGACACTAAATTCGGTGGGTTCTTTCGATTGCAAAATACATCGAAAATACAAAATGTTCTAAGCTGATTTGAACCCTTTAAGATCCCTCATTAAAATTTTTGCTTCTAAATATTATTTACAATTTTTCTTGGAACTGGACGCTCTGGAACTCTTACTCGTTCATTTGGGGTTGATATCAGATGTTTCCTAAAGAACTGCATACTTTAACCCACCTTTATTGAAAATCTCCCGACGATAATTTTCTGGGTTGGAATTTGAAGATCCAATGGACAATAAAGGTCTGCTCTCAATGCTGATCAATGAAATTTGGTCCAAGATCTTGCGTTTTGTATATACGCACTCACATTAACTTGACTTTATTACGGTTTAACTTAAATTCGGAGAAATCTCATAGGTAAGCGGTTGCACTAAATTGCCTATTATATCAGCGGCACTAATATTGAACTTTATTTTTATTTGATTTTACAAACAGTTTTCTTTGCTGCAATTCCGTTCGTCGCATGAATTAATTTCATCTCCCTTTTACTTTATTAATTAACACTGCAAAAAAGAGGTAAAGTTTCCCAAAGAATTTGCTTGTTACCACGTTCGTTTAAAATTGCGAACGATGTCCTTTTATTGAATGGATACGACACGGTTACGAGTTTTTTGTACACAATAAGTATATATTTTTCTCGAAAACCAATCCACCGATTTTAAAAAATCAAATGTCAAAATAAAGGACTTCGAAAGACCTTTCAAACAAGCTATTACTCGATACCACTTGTCAACTTTTAAGGGAATGACCCTTGGGGGCAAAGGGTGTTTTTCCTTTAATCAGTGGTTTTCGATAAAACCGTGGTGGGACGATTTCAAATGAACACCCTATCTATCTCCTGTTTAATAAATTCCAAACAATAGAAATTCTAGATACTCCATTGAGTTGGTTTAAAAGTTATTTAGCTAATCATCAGTAAAATAGTTAAAATTGGACAAGGCGGATTGACAGGTTCTATAACATTTGCCGACAACATTGCACTTGCTTAATTTGAACCACTAATACTTAGAGGATTTGTATAACTGCGTTCGACTGAAATAAGCTTCAAAGTTCAACTTTGGTTTATTTATATTAAATTAGTTTTAAATACTGACAAAACGCTCTACAGTGCTATTTATTAAGAAGTAGACATAGGGATTTATGTGCATTGTTTTCCCTATGTCTACTTTTAAATGACAAAATCTCTTCTGAAGGTCGCCTAATTTTATGCAACCAAAATAACTTCTTGAAACAATTAATGATTTGGCTGTCACATTAATCAATTTGAATATTGTGCCTTTGGCTTCCATATTTTTATTTTCGTTCGTGTGCGATGTAGTCAAATAAAGAAAAAGTTGACACTGTCAATTCGAAGAGTGCCGGTAACAGTTTAAGGAGCGCAAGAGATATATTTTCTGTTAAGCCAAAGCACAAATATTCAAACTATATGACAGCCAGATGTTTATTGGTTTTAAAAAGTTGTTTTCAGAAGAGATTTTGTTATGTAAAACTACTTTGTGTATCTCTACACATAGGGAAAAAAATACACATAAATCCCTGTGTCTACTTCTTAATAAATAGTACTGTATATTATTTTTGCAATTGATAAAACTTACCAATTTTTGAACCCTCCCTATGAAGGTGCCTCTCGTATTCTAATAACGTTATAAATGGCGGTGCTGATCATTTCTCATGATAATGAACAAGCAAGCCACAGTTTGCTGTATTGTATCACTGATTATATGACTAAGGGTCAGCAAAATACGCACCTAAACTAATGATATCATTAATACTCGTCTGTAACTGAAGTGCTGTTGGACCTTTTTATTGAAAGAAGAGACTTCTAATTAATACACGGCTTCATGTCCGCGTAAGGACAATATTGTGAATGACTTTTTGAGTTATATATTACATTTTATAATATTGGAAGGGAACAAAGCAAAAATATAAAGAATGTTCCGGCTTTATATTCAGGGAAATAACGGAAGGGTGTATGTTATAACATTTCGTAGCATGAATAGTGCACAAGAAATAGAGTGGGATATAGCATTGCCGTGGAAAATTGCTTTCACAATAGTAAATACAAAATCCCACAAAGCGAGACTAGAACCTTTCGGTTGTTCATTCCTAAATGAACAGGGGAGGATCAATGTTGAATGAAGGATCTTCAAAAGGAATATACATTTAATGTAAATACGAAATAAATACTGGACTTTCCTATTACGAGATAAGCAAAGGACATCATATTTAAATATGTTCTCCAGACGAAGATTAAAATCTTGATGTAATCCTTAATTGAGAACGTAAATAAGTGCCCATTTCGTCGCTCGGTGCATTAGTAAATTTGACACGTACCGAATTTTGCACGTGTGCAACGATTATTGGAGAGAACGTTTAGGGAAGGTTCCTATGCCTAAATAATATTTTTTTTTGTTATGTACCTACTACCATTGTTAATATTTAAACAGTGCTACTACTTATATTTCATTGATTATCAATATATGTAGTTGACTCTATATCCTAAAAATCGAGAGGGTGGGCTATAGGTTGAAAGTACTCGTATATAGATACACAGGGGCGCCATTTTAATGTAGTTTGGGGTTACCCGAGCCCCCACCCCCTAAATAAAATAAACGAATTTTGACCACTTACGACACCACAATGACAGAATTTCAATTTACTACTTCAAAAGTGAGCCGACATTCATTTATTGATATCACCTTCAGAAGGGAAATGCGGTTTTGCGAACTAGATACAATGAAAAATAAAGAAAATAGCAAATTAAACTTATTCAAGTATTGTGTATAATTGTGTATTAATCGTCTTTCCCAATGATCTGTAAGCTCGAAAACACGCACTTCGTTAAAGTCTTAAAATGTTGGGAAGCAATTAGCCTGAGCTTTTTTTTAGATTTTTATGTTAACCGACAGTAGTTGAGGCTATTATTCAGAAATTCTTAGAAAATGGTGGAATCGTGACCTCGAAGCTATGACAATTGTTCACCTTCTCCATGGGTCTTCTAAGAGTCGAACACGCGCACCTTGTTAAGATCTGAAGCACGGGAAGCTAACGGGAACTGATCCTATTGAAATTCTTTTCAACCCTAATAGCTTTACATAAACCGGCTGTAATATGCATCCAGGAAACTGATGACCTCTCGCCAATAAAAACTGCCGAAGTGTTACCGAAAAGACTATCTGGATGGAAAATAATCCTCTGGAACAACCGTAATGTAACATTATTAGGTATAAATAACAGCAGTCCGACCCGTATCAACTTATCTAACGCAAAAACATCAGCTATCGACATTACGTTAGCGAGCCGATCCTTATTAGGTTTCCTGGAATGGGAAACCTATCAGGATGTTTGCTTTTCAGGTCACTACCCAAATATAATAATAAAATTCCCACGGCCTTCGACAAAGGATCACAATTTCGAAACCGCCCATTGGAATTTAAAAATAAATGCAGAGTGCAATCAATACCAGAAATTGGCAGTATTTCAACCACCCAAAACAGAACTTGGAAACAAATGCAATGCAATGATATTATACTAAACGCGTCTCAAAAATCCATCCCAAAAATCCCTTTAAAATCGAATTAATGTGCCTTGGTGTAATCAAAAGCAATGAAAGACCAGAAAAAGGGGCTTAAAAAACTAAATCAACAAACAGAACAACTGTTGACGGATAGCTACTGGAGCTTTGAAAAGCAGCCGCACGACTACTTAATTACAAAATTCACGACCGAGACGATAACCAACTCAAAAACAAACTCCTAAATAAAAGGTCTTTCAGAAAATTTTTCCAGCACCCGAACAAACCAAGGCATGCCGGCCTAACAGCTGTCTCTATACAGAAAAAACTGCATTCGAACTGAAATAAAACGATGTGAACAGTTTTGAAACTACTAAACTCACTGACAGATCTATTAAGTGACTCAGGTGACATTACCAAACTGTTTTACCTTTTAAAAATTACTGATTTACTATCAAAGATCTAAAAATTATGATGTCAATTTAGTATAGGTGCCGAATAACCTCAGTAGTTGGTGTACCTTGAAACAAATTTTAAAAAAACCCTTCGAAAAATGAGCAATTGTGGTTTTGCGACATTAATACAAGAGCTACTCTGTAGATAGAGTTCGAATTTTGCAACTTTCTAAGATCTCGGCGACATTGCACTTTCTCAAGAAAGTAGGAAGCTATAAATATAACTTTTCTAAAATCTGTGAAAAACGGTATCTGGACCTATTGATGTTCTCTTCAGAAAACGTCGGAAAATTGTGGAATTGTAGTGTTGTGATCTCGATACAACAGTATTTCCTATGGGATCGCTCACCTTTTCCATTGGGGTGGAAACAACTGTGAAGACAAACGAGAGCGAAATTCCGTTCAGAAAACTTTAAACCCTTAGAAAATGAACGAATATTGGTCTAATAGTGAACATCATGTTAGGCAAAAAGGAATTGTCTTCTTTCGCAACGAGAAATTAGGTCTTCCTCTCGAACATTATTATTGTGCACCTTTGTCCTTCAAGATGCTAGTTTGTTATCGAGAGAGAGTGGAGATGGTAGTCTTAACTAAAATTATTTTATAATATAGCCCCAGAACTTAGGTCCTGTTCATTTCCCAGTTGTTTAACTGTTGGATAATTTACAAATCTTCAACAATTTGTGCAAGTCGGCACCCCTGTAGGCACCACCGTCATTTGATGCACAATTTAAAAATGTACAATACAATCTTTTGTAGGTACCTTCACAAAGTTATTTGTGTATCGAACAAAAAGTAGGTACCTACTCTATTTTGTAATATCGGCAAAGTACACAGAATAGACTGGAGACTAGGAGCATGGTTGGTACTTCGGTTGGTATACAGAGAATTATTTCAGGTGCTATACGGTTAGTGAAAATTAAAGCTCGATTTTTTCCAAAGATTTTCTTGCATTGAAAGAAGGACCTAATAATCATAATTTTGAAAACGTTCTGAAAGTGAAAACAAAACGGCCAGAAATATTTGTGGTGATTACATGATAAACATGGATCATGGAAATTCATATAGCACAAATGCTGCACTTACACGGTATTCCAAACTTAATACAATACATACCAATCGAAATTGCAAAACCATTACAGCTTTCATTTTCAATAACATTTAGTCTGCTACCTACTAAATCTGATTGGGATAACAGAAATCTCCTAAATTAAATTGATTTTATATTAAATCTTAGTATTGTTTCCCATCCTTATTGCATTTCGGTATATTAAATGCTTTCGAAATTGGTTTTACCTTTACATTCATTCAGCTTTAGCGTGTTTAAACGCTAGGGCGAAATGAAAGTGAAGAATTTCCTTGTACGCTGGCACGCTTGCAAAGTATTAAATATATATCTACCTAACATTAATATTCAATATTTACCAATTTTATCTTCTTCATTTATTTTAGGTCCACATGCAGTGAGATATTATGCAATATATCATTCGAAACTTTATAAAATGAGGTTTGTAAAAAAGTGTTAAGTATTTTGTATTATGGTCCATTCAGTAAACCTTTTGTCGGGCAAATATTAGTTGCTTAGTCTTATTTATTCATTATTTATTAATGCCTTTCAGACAAGGTATCCATTTACAGGACAAAGTGTTAATCATAATTTATAAATTAATTAAATTTATAAAACAAAATAACACAAAACAAAATATTGTGTAGATAGCATAACAAAATAACAAACCGTATACTAAACTGACCAATCAAAATACTATTGATTTTTTTTAAATTTTAATTTCCCAGGTACTTTATTCGGTCTGGGTACACATACAATGCTATATAGATCTAGAATCTATAATTGATTCAGTATCCAGTAGTATTGGTGATTTTATTATTTATGAAATTACGTGTATCGAGCTTTAACCAGTGCACAGCTACCTACTATTTATATCCTGACACACAGGACTCTTTGAGATATCAAACCTCACACACCTCAAACAATATGCTATAGTGCGGTGTTGTTCAGAAAAAGATAAAAATTTAGATATAATAGACTCGCTAGCGACTGTAACTGTAAGAACTTGCCTTTTACATTCCATTGGATCGTAACTAAAGCACATATCCATGTAAGGCCAGCAATCATTGGACTTTAACTGAAATATCACCTGGTTTCACACCTCTAGATAATAGATCTGCAGGGTTTTCAATCTCTGGTACACAACGCCAATTTTCAGAAGCAGAAAATCTTACCGACTCTATTACCTACAAAGGTTTGTGATTCTATATACTTTTCTATCTAGTCAAAACATAAAGTTGTCCCTGGATTGATCTTATAAAAGATGAGACGGACTAAACATTTTTAATTTTTATTTTGATTCTAGTAATAAGCCCTGCTTGGTGCGAATAGAATTTTAAGAATATTTTGGGTTTTTAAAAACAAGTCAGCCTTGTTAGTGAAGCAAAAACTATTTTTTTTAGGTAAATGCAGTTTTTGTTCATATCTGCGATGGCTAAATTCACGTGAAATAAAATAATATTTATTTTTTTATTGTGTTCTACACGGCATGAACTGCATGGTTTTTAGCCGTTTGTGTTTATAGTTTTAAGAGAAACTCACTTTTTTTAATGAAACCAATCAATTTTCTGGTACTATTTTCATCATTTCGCAACATACATCTTCTAAACGAGCAGTGCGAAAAGCACCAAGTACATAGGGGTAGACCCTCGCAATGAATGCGAATTACTTTTTAAATTCCACTTGCTCTGGCTCCTGATAGAATAACGCTTGAGTAAATCAATCTTTGAAATACTCAGAGAACTCTATCCGCACCCCATGACAAATGGCTAACACACCGAAGAATATTAAGTGCTTTTTTTTTGCACTTTCCAATATTACTTCACTATATTTATTTTCTTAGTTTCACCAGCTATAACAAACGGAGTCACTTTTTTTAAAATTATCATCTGGTAAACTTTTGACCAACAAGAACCGGGGGAAATCCGTCTTACTGCTGGCGGTACGTGGATTCCTCAGAACAGGAAAATGATCAATATTTAGAGAGGATGGATCTTCTTTTTTCCTTCGTGAACTTTCGCCAAATTTCCTTGATCTGGTAATGCGGGTATAACTAACGTACTTATTGCAGTAGCCATATTAGGATTATTCAAGATTCTTTTTCAGTTTAGAATATTTTCAAGTTCCAACTTCCTTCTTTTAAATTGGAACGCACAGTTCATCATACTATTGTTAACTGTTTTTAGCTATCTTGAATCCTGAAAGATGTATCCTTATTTTTAACAATGCACCTTTTGTCCATTTCCGATTGGTGGTAAGCGCTTCTAAAACACACGGAAGCACAAAAAGGATACTTACGAAATTCAGATTGACAATTGATTTATCGCATACAGAGTGTCCAAAATTGAATGACCAATTTCATCATCATTCAAATGAAAAAATTGATATCGATCGTGATCTCAGCTTATAAACTATATCTCCACTCCCTTACAAGTGACGCACAAAACACACATAAATCAATGTGTTAAGAACTGTCAGATTCTTGGGTGGGGAGAACAACTGGCATAAAATAAAAATGTTTTTTTTTCGATGATACTAGTCATTGTCAGAGAAAATTATAACCTTGTAATGAATACCAATACCACACGAACATTCAAATACGTGCGATCTCCAAAGTAGATAACTAAGGCGACATTGACACGTGTCACATTTGCATTGTACTTCAATTCGAGGTATATTTAGTTCAATTTTACCAATCAATTTGTAACAAAAGCGGAGGAAACACGTGTCTATTGCAAGTCGAGCTAACAATCAAGCACAAATTAGTACACGAGTTCTGTACGTAAACAGTTTGCCGGTTAAATATCAATATGGCTTATGTAAATTTTAATAAATATATTACACGTAATAGCTCGGGGATCTTGTAGCTTTCTGACGGACTGTATAATTTTGTTCTCGATTAAATAGGGGCAAGAAATCTCGACAGCCATCGTAATCGATGGTTGTGAGAAATTGGGGTGTGCTGTTGCTTGAAGAACTTTTCCAAAGGAGCCGTGAGTTTTGTACATTTGCAGTTTGACAAGAATCGCATGTAACTTGATAATCGATGTGTGAACGATTCGAAACCTTCCACTTTAAATTAGAGTTCCTTTCCTAAATCGGCTCCCGGCATTCCAATAACTACCTACTTTGCAGCGCCATTAAAGGAAAGCCATCTTACAGCAGTAAAGGCGTACATAAAAAAGGATTTCATTATAGTAATGTTCGCATGCCCGGCAAGTGGGTGGTAGAGTGTATGTAAAGTGTGTTGTAATAAATAAAATGTAAATATGTGGAAAGCAATTTATTACTTGGTGGTGACAGAACGCAGCAGTTGTCGATAATGGGAACGACCAATATGACTAGCCGTAGGCGTTTTGAAGGGTATAAAGTTGCTGTTTGCTCTTAAGGGATGCTCTAGGGAAAAGTAGTTTTTTTCGTCGTATTGTGATTTGTGAAATGGTTTACTTAGTTTCTTCCACTGCCCGTCAGTGAGTCTCCCTAAAGTTGCCCTTAGGAAGGAAAGTATCCATTAGCTCCTGTTATAACTTTTTTACTCATATAAATTATGAACGGAAAGCATTTGCCCTAGGTTATTTAATACCTTAGGCTTAGATAGTTTGCATATTTTCGGGCAATATTTGTTTTCTGATGACTGAATTTTAAAGTAATAAGGGCTGCTTAGTATCTTGTTTGATTATGAATATATAGTAAAAGGGGGACACAGATACGTTTTCTGCCACCCTTTCGTTCCATCCACTCTTAAATTTATTACTATTTAAAATACGCTTTGGTTTAATTGGAGTTTTGCTAAATAATACCGGCGAAATTGTTTCCGTGCTTTCATCATGGAAAACAATAGAAAGAGGTAATAGTGTTGAAAGTGGGGATCTTAGTATTAGCATTAGTATATTTGAATGCAAGGCAATATAAAACAAAGTAACCTTAAATGATGAAGCAAGAGTAAGCGGCGTTGTCTGGGTTCAGTTCTTCCTAAGATTAACGTAGTACGTATGAATAACAGAATCACCTGAAACGAATAACCCAAAATGGGAAAAAATATAGGAGTGCAGAAGGATTTATTAACTAAAGGAGAACTAGTAACGGTGCGAACTGAGGTCAGGAAGAACTATAATATTTAATTCTTGCCCTAGGGGGAAGTACGTTAAGTGTCCTCAAAAAATTTCAAAATTATACATACTTGCTTGTCCAAAATTGTGACCGAGCTCGTGCTGAAGTTTGTAATTAAATTAAACGACGAATCCTTGGTGATACTGTAATGAAAGGAATTAATTTCTACCAAACACCTCCCTCCTCCTCGATTCATTCCTTATCACAATCTGTTGTAATTCCTCGTAGCTCGAGAACGGAGCGTGTGAGGAGTGTACTGGAACGTCTGGATAAGAAATATTTATTCCTGCTAATATCTCTAAATCGGTGGGCAGAAGGTAGTGATATTGTGAAAATGCAATCAAGCAGAGAGTCTTGCATTATATATAGTGCATATTTTGAATGTTTACCAGGTGCCTCCTTCCCCTCGTTTACCAAGAAGCTAGACAGAATAGCTTTTTCACACCCATTTGTATGAAACCTTGTCTATAGGTTTGCTTCTAGTAGTTGTTAATAATCTTCTAATCTTTACTTTCCACCCATCATTCCATTCCTCGAGGTGACCTTTATTAACATAATTATAATAGGTAGTTTTTCGGCCATTGTACATAAGCAACTATTTTAGATGACAGCATATACAAAGTAAGAGGTGAATTTCTACCAACTTCAATATTTGGTCAGGACATTACTCCGCTGGACCTAGCCCCCCTCTACTATTGTAAATGGATTGTGTACATTATGCGAGCTTTGGGCCTTTTCAAATCGTAAGAATACAATTTTAGAACTCGTTAAAATCACTATAGGAACCCAAAATTTAGTTACACGTGTTGGATTCATCCTCTCCATAGATTGAAATTGCCTTTCTTAAATTAATTTTTCTTTGAAATTACGAGCTATTCAAGGACTTTCACTTATAAACCATTCTAATTTTTGAGCTCCTCTCTTAAAAGGGACATAGCCCCGCTTCTATTTTTCGTTGTTTATTTTAAATTAATTTTGATGCATAAATTAGGAACTATTTAAGAGCTTTCACAATTCAAATTTGTGAGCTCTTCTCTTCAAAGGGCAAATAGTTTACAAATTCAATTCGAAGAAGGTGCAGATTGTACGTGGCTGCAGGTGGTGAGATTTTCGAAAATGCTACTTAAGCGGATTGAATCATTTTTGACTAACAATTTCTCATTTAGCAGAAGCGAAGTTCTGTATCACTTGAAACAGCCAGAAACAGCGATGACCAAGAAGGTTCCAAAAAGTAGGTCGTGGATTTTTAATTCCAAATAAGTGAAGGTAAATAGCGAAAGGGTTACGTCCAATTAAACCGTAAATATTATATGTGTGGAGCAAAATAATTAAAATTACTTATAAGTGAATGCTCTTAAATAGTTCGTAATACACGCGTACAAATTAATTTGAAATAAGCAAAGGAAAACTGAGAAAGGGCCAAGTCCGTATCGATTTGGTCAACGATGACATTTATTTGACCCTTTAAGAGTGTCGCTCAATTATTGTAATTGATGGTAACTCTAGTCCGTGGGGAGATTGAATCTAAGTAGGCTCGGAAACTAAATTCTGGATTCTTAGTGATTTAAACGTGCCCGAAAATGTTATCCATGCTATACCAAAGGCTCCTAAATAGCCCATAAATTGAACGCAACCCTCGCACTTGCTCCGATTGATTCGTGTCTGACATTTTTGTTTTCAGGTAAATTCCTGAAATATTCGTCCTCCGAAAATTGGCTCTCAAGAAATTTCAATGCAGTTGACTTCACTCGGGTAAATTCGGTTGCTGAGTATTTGCCCCCAAGAAAGCTATTGCGTCATATAAATTTGGTCCTTTATACACTGTGTTCGAGATAAGAGGGTCGCTCAATATCTCTTTTATTTGGCGAGATACGAAAAATGTGTTAAATGTAATTTTATATGTGACATATGATCTATCCAATCGCATATCGAAACTTCCGGTATCACTTCAGGTTTAACCGTAATTGGAGGCAACTTTTGTTTTTCAAATGCAATGGCTATGCTTTTTTTTCAGATCTTTGAAAAGAGCAATCAATTTGCTGTATGACAACATAAAACATGCATATGGTTGATATACCTACATAGAAAAATGGAAAAATATACCCGTAACTATACCTGATTCAATATTTAGAAAACACAGAAAAGACCTACACCTATACTTGTTCAATGTTCCGTCTCTGTGCATGTTAGCTTTCATGTTTTCTAACTATTCAATCACGAATTTCTTAATTTTTTTAAATATTTTTCGCGTGTTTTTGCAAAAAAAGTAGCGCTTATATATATTCACTTTGGCTGTTCGGTCGGTCGGTCGGTCGGCTGCAAAGATTTTTTAAGTATCACTGTCGAAGGAATCGAAGGAACTTGTGTATATATTCTATGTTTTCGTACAATAAATGGATTGCTCTTTTCAAAGATCTTAATAATGCATTTGAAAAACAAAAACAAAAGTTGCATCGATGTCCGGTTTAAACGGGAGTGATATCGGAAATTTCAATATGCAATCGATAGATCTTCAAGACTATAAGCTAACCAATGCAAAACCCTTTCTACATCGCTTGATAAAAATCTTAATTGACGTTTTTAATAAAGTACACAAGATGGCGGCCAGCACTCGATATGTTGAAAACCATAGCATTTGCTAAGACGTAATGCGAACTGCCTCCATGAAGTCACAAAGTTCTAAGTTAACATTAATTGTTACAAAAACAGAAGAGAACTGCTATTGATGAGACCTGACCTTATCTGTACAAAGGACATGATCGGTTTGTTAAAGATACCGCTTAAAAATCGCTTTTCAAAGATAATGTACGTAAGTGAATGAATTGCTGAAGTTTTTTTCTTGCTTTGGAATTTTGAAGTGTTCAGCAATGATATGCGACGATGGAAAAAGGAAAAATTCCGTAATTGTTCTTAATACAAAAACACGAAATGCGTTTTCAATGGAGATAATAGGAATGAACATGATGAGTCGTAAATTTCTAAATAATTGGGTTATATAATCTCATGAATAGAATCGAAAAGCTTTTTGCGGTATAAAGCCCACCATTATAGGATCGATATTTAGACCTACAGTAATTTATTGTCCATTTCTAAGCGAGTGTAGATTACTTGTTTGCATTACAATCATACTTTGGATTAAGCTTTCATGGCAAGCTTAAAGCTGCACCTGAGCTTTCTCGTCATACTGAAAGCTTATAAATGTGGACTTTAGTTTTGAGCGTTTTTGTTTCGAATTGAAAGTATCTTCTTTGAAATAAGATTCGACAGTTAATACATTAAAAGTAACTAAAGTTACTAAAACGCAAAAACTTTTCGCGTTTACTTTTGTTTTTTGGAAACTTGTATACGACATAAGTTAGTTTCATTGCGTAATTTGATTTAACTTGACAGATAAATTCTTGATCTTAACCGTAAATTATGACCCCATAGAAACTTTCTAGATCTAAATCGATGGAGATAATGCCGAAAAAGCAAAGTTTTCGTTAATTTAATTGTAATATATTCTACTAATGTGTTTCCGAGTTTTGTAAGCCAGCTTTTTATGTTGTTTCGCGAAATGGTGGCGATGAGGGTGATTATAATGGAAGTAGTTCATGTAGGGTACTCATTCTGTTTCACGTCGTAAAAAGTGTTAGCGGTTTAAGGTCTTCCACCTATGGAAAATGGTTGCAAAACGAGTGCGTATGTAGCATACTCTCTAATCGATTAGAGGTAATTGTAAATTTGGTTGCTCCCATGAAAAGCATGGAATATAATTATGGGGCGAGATATATTACATGTTGTTTGGTATTGATTGAATTTATGAGAGTGTATGTCTGCATTTGAAAAAGTTTGTGCAAATGCCAATCTCTCCATACTGTAATTCACGAAAATTGATAAATAAACATATTCATTATTAATTAAACCAATTTTGTATTAATTACACAAAGCAAATTCGCTTTTCGCTGTGCACTGGACGGGAACCCAATACTAACAGTATTTCCCTTACATAATTAAATGCTACAACTTGCCACTTTTCAACAATTTCTACAAAAGTTAAAAATGCATGTCTTTACGATTCGTGACTATTGTTCCCCAAAGGGCTCGTTTAACGACTTTGAAAACTGTCTAACCACCTTTGGACTATTGTTCATTCTCCTGCAGTCATTCGTAGAAGCAAAACTCTTTTCTAGTAATTTTTAAATGGGTTGTACTGAAAACCTATGGCTCACAAATCTAGTTGCAGAAAACGGACCACTTTTTCGCTATTCAAAGTAAGGATAGTTGCTCAGATAAAATTGTTCTAATGACATGCTGTTCGATTGAAAAGGATCAAGTGCATTACTGAATTTTTAAAATTTGTTGTACCAAAATAAAGCACAAATTGTCGTTTTAAAGGTTGATATATATAAACTGCGCACGTAAATTATTAGCGTTGATTGGATTCGTTATTGTTGAAATTAAACAAGAGAAAGCTATTCATCTATTCAATCTTCACTACGCAGCTTAATCTGAGCACTAGCAAAAGGGTGAGAGCAATTATGTTTCAAGAGGTAGACAATACATTAAGGATTATAATTTTTGGACTCGCTTGTTTCCGGTCATTTATTTCCTCGTTTGGTGTATTGTTTGTTTACTTACCGTTGAAAACTCCCCTTTAAATTTTTTGTCATTTATTTTCACCCTCGCGCCCTTGCGTAACTTTGAGGTAAGCATCGGCAATTTTTCGTTAAACATTTTTCATTTTGTCACCGCTATGAATGTTTTATGGAGAAAAATTCTGTTCGTTAGTTTTGGTATGTTCGAAATAGCTGGGGATGTACATTACCTTAGGATGCAAGGGTAGCCACGCGTTACAATTGCATTCGTCTGGAAATACAATGAAAATGATGTATCGAGCGTGCAGTCAAAAAGGGAGTTGTTTTGTTTAGTTTCTGTTCTCTTATTTTTCTATTCATAAATCATAAAGGTCGTAGATTTTTCAATTGTCATATGTTTATCCATACCATTTTGTGTTACGCAACTTTACTTCAGTTCTTGAAAGGTGATCTGGCCTATTTATTTTTATACTTTGGGACGTATGCTACACTACTCACTCACATTGTCATGCGTGGGGCAATGAAACAATTGATGAATCAAGAGCCTAACATATCCCATCTTCACTACAGACAGAGACGTATGATGTAGAATCAGTAGCTGATACAACAATATTCATTCAGAGCCACTGAATTGACGAATGGTACACTGACAGTCTGAAGTGTTTATTTTTATTATCTTGTGAATAATGCTCCAAAACCCCCTACTTACATTACGTCGACGAAGTATTTAGAAAGATTATGCTTTGAAAGAGAAAATGACCAATTTAAAAAAATTGACGGTTAATCGTATAGGTAATACCTACTAAATTGCAAAAACGATCAAAACAATCACAACTTTATCGAGTATCGGTCTAACTAATAAAATTCAAGCATTGAGAATAGAACATTGGAAAACTCCGAATAAGCTCAAAATAATAAAAGATCTATTGAACATTTTTGAGTTCATACTTGTCTTACCAACTTAGTAGGTACCTACTTAATCTAGCTTCAAATAATAATAATTAATCCTCTACTTGAAAAGGGCGAATTTAAATTTTTACCATGGCGTTATACGTGTTAAAATGGAAATTTTTCACTTGAATTTGGAGAATGAAAAAATCATCGATCTCACCCTACAGGCTTTGATGGAATACTCCACCAAGTGGACCATTTAAAAACAACCGTTTCTTTATACTCGAATTTATAGTTTTTCACTTAATTTTTGGCGAAAAAATGTACACGTAACACAAAAATGTCAGCTGTTTCTATATCGTCCCCTCGCTCTAATTTATTCACACATTTTGTGAATAACGTGAACGTCTTATTTGATATCAAGTAATTTCGCCAATGACTTTGCCGACTTTAATTAGGACTGATAAATTAGACAGTTCTTTTACGAGCATGATACCGTAATTGCAGAGTATATGTGCTTGAGTGTAGTTAATCTAAGGATTACTTCTACATTAAATTTCAACATGAGCAGCAATAATGTTGCATAAGCAAATCACAAGAGTTCGTTCGATCATGGAAAAGAATTTCGAGAAAACTACACGCAAATCATGCCCTATATAAAGTAAAAGTTGTTACCATTACAGCAATGACGATTACCCTTGCGGAAGTTGACAGCTACACAAAATGACGGAGGATCCCCACGCACTCATGCATCATGTTGTGAGTAACATTCTCATGAGTTACTTGTCAAGGAATATGTAGATATTATATGAAATCTGAAATGGGGCAGAATTTCTTTCTTACATCAAACTTTTGCTTCGGGGTCAATCGAAAAGTGTGTCTAAACCTGATTTATCTCGTTATTGAATGTTTGGGCTAGAAAACAGTCCCTTAAAATGTCTGATAGAAGGGCACTTCAGCACATTTTCCTACAGGATTTTCACACATCTCCATCTCAACCGTAAACGATATCCTTTTGGACTCATATCCATAAATGTATTTCAGCGGAAATGTTACAGGCGAAAAGGGCTACTTTGTATGAATCGCTGAGAAGTGGATAAGTGAAATCAAATCTAGAACTAGTTCCAGTTTATTTTTAAAGGAATGATAAATAGAGTAGGCGGATTTAGTCCTTTATCCCAGTTTTTTAAGGAAAATTTCTACCTTGCTCTTTTCGTAATTTGTGTTAATACCTGAAGAGTACCATCGCTTGTGCTATTAAGTTGGCAGGTACAAATGAGGTTTCCAGGCCACTCTCTTTAAAGAGACATTTATCACCTTGATGTTTTGCAGTGCATCCATTTAACTAGATTACAAGTGACGCTACTTCCCGGAATAATAATTATTAAACACCTTTTATTGAACCGTAATGTTAATCCTTGAGTAGATAAAATTTAATTTGAATTTTGAATAACGTTACTGCAGGTTAGCATAAACCCTTTTTAATCTCCTTGTCGCAAACACCTCTTCCAAACAAAACGAAAAAAAAGCAAAACCCGCTCGAAAAGCTCATAATCCTTATCTACTTTAGAATAGCTGAACCCATAATTAATTTACGGAATTTAAATTCTATCTAGAACATTTTACGAACTTTAGATTAATTAAAAGAAGTCCAACCTTTAGTTTCATTTCTTTCTTTTCTACGTTCCACTATTAATCTAGGGGAGAAGACTTTGAACATCAATCGTCTTGTTCATTCAGCACGAAGTCAGTCTGTTTAATTAAAAATTAGGCAAGCTTTTACTTCTTCGCGCGTATCTGACTAAGAATTAAAAAATTCATATCGTCCATAAAAAATGCAATACTCTACACAACGGATTGTATTTTCTATTATACACACAGTTCCATTGTCGAAAAGTTTTGAAGCATCTTTATACAAAAAGCCCGATTTCTCCTAACAGACGTCGCGAAGAATAAATAAATTATTTTGACGCGAAACCCAGAGATCCACTCGTCGCTATGGCGTAAAAGTCAATATGAAAAAGTTACATGATCACAGTCCTTTCTATTTTTGTCTCGTCAATATGTCGCAGATATTTCAAAACGGATTCAAATACCTACGTTGTATATAAAATTTGTAAAGACCGATCGTTTTTGCTTTCTAACGACAGCCTACGTGCTACCCTTGGACACAGATAAAACACCCTTTATCGGGTGAAAAAATTTTATGAGCATTTACTATGGTAGAAATGAACGTAGTGCTGAAATAAAAAGGACAAGCGCAAATGGCACATGTTTTGTGCAGACTGAGCGCACTTGCATGCGGAAAATCCCAATTCCCGTCTAACTACGCAATTTCCATTACCGCAGTTAGCGGTCCAGTTAGTAAATGAAAAAATCAGTCTCATGCATAAAAGGATTTTAAAATTTCTCTGCGTAGCATCGTAGTCATATGCGAAACTAGTAACCAGTAATTAAGTGTGTATCAAAAATAAACCAAAACTAAATATCAATAAGTGTAAAGTCCTTACTTTTACTAGATCGAAAAATCTCTTAGGTACTTTTTGACTATAAGATGAATGGAAAGGTCTTACTAAGAGTCACCTCCGTTAAGGACCTGGGCGTGAATTTCAATACCAACCTTAACTTCAACTTACACATTGAATAGGTACCTAACAAATGAGTGTTACAAACTTCTTGGTTTCGTTATCAGAAATACACTCAATTTCACGAATATACAGACAATACTAACCTTATATAATGCGTTTATTAGATCCAAGCTGTGATATAGAATAAGGAAATCCAATAGCAGTATAGGTTTCTATTTGAAAAAAATGAAGCTGCCCTATATATGCATAGCATCATTAAATGCACTCCCGCGTTTCGGTAATAATTGACTGTTTATAGATAAATGGCCCACCCTGTTGGTGCATCTACCGGGTGAATACTTTCAAACCGAACATAGGGAATTAACATGGGAAAACAGTTTTTCGCAGATTGTTGCTCCCCAAATTAACTTAGAGAGTTCATAATACCACCATTGGAAAGAAAATTTTTTTCCGCACTTTATGATATGCGAATTATTAACGTCTAAGTTGCACGTTTAATTTTTATTTTGCGAAATTAGGTAGTCAAAATGCGTACTTGGTTTAAAAAATCACGATAGTCATGAAAACAAGGTACGATAACTGTCAATAATTTTAATTTGTACTTACTACAAAACTTACAATGTATTCCATTGAGGAAAAAGTGTTTATTGTAAAAAACGTTTACGGCTGTAATAGCTACCGCAGAGTGCGAGATTTATTTCGTGGAAGTTAATCAAACCTCTATTCCGACAATATCGACAATCCGACAGATAGTTTTTCAATTTGACAATTCCAGATGCTTAAATCTTATACGGGTCATGGTTATATGATTTTCTGAGTTCATTTGATTTTGCGAATTTTTGATAAAATAATGAGAAAATAAAAATAAAACTTTACTACTCCGCATTTACTTAGATGAGCAAAAAATCTTCTTTCCAGTGGTGCCATTATAAACCCTCTAAGTTAATTTGGGGAGCAACAAGCTGCGAAAAACTGTTTTCCCATGTTAATTCCCTATGTTCGGTTTGAAAGTATTCACCCGGTAGATGCACCAACAGGGTGGGCCATTGATCTATAAACAGTTAATTATTACCGAAACGCGGGAGTGCATTTGATGATGCTATGCACATATAGGACAGCTTCATTTTTTTTCAAATAGAAACCTATACTGCTATTGGATTTCCTTATTCTATATCACAAAATAATTTATTTTTTGTGGAAAACATTTTTTTAACATCCGCACGGTATTATTCAAAAAAATAAAGATCCTAATATTGGTAATGATAAATAATACCATGCGATCAAAAATGAGTTGCTGTCGAGTGACCTTTGGAATTTTTGTTTACATGGGAAATCGTACTTAACTTAAACTTCCAAAGGCGACTCGACAGCAAGTCATTTTTGATCGCCCGTTACTAAGTTTGATCTCGGGTTATAAAAATCTAGTAAGTGGCGACAGGGTTATATGTTTTTTTAAATGTACTTACCTACAACCCGTGAAAATATACGAGAACCATACGTGATTCAATTCCAATTGAAATGCTTCTGCGCGCATATGACTTGAAAAATGTGGAATACTACCATTGAATTACTAAAAAAAGTGACAATTAATTATATAGTCAGAGTTGCTATTATGGATAATTGGGAAAAACTGGCAATTATGGATAACTGGACAATCATGAATAACTGTCACACAAAAAAATGGTACTAAAGATGTCGTTTGTCCACGCCCTTATACCTATATGGCCTAAAGGGGAAGAGCGTAAAAATATTTTCAGACATGATTAGATCCTAGCTGATGCGATTAGGTATGCGAAAGTAATTTTTGGATTTCCCAAATTACACCATCAATCCTCTCTATTCTTCTGTCTTGTAGAAAACCGTATAACAGAGTGCAAAGGCCAGTTCTGTTAAAACTGACACTGGCAGTATAGATTTTTCTGGGAAACTTTGAAAACATTTCAAAGATTTCAATATGTGATGAACCACTAAAAACATCCGTCTTTGAGTAGGGTAAGGCTGCAGGCGAGCAAACACCGTTGTACTTTACATACATTTACAAATTACAGTCTGCATCTATCTTATATAGAGCCTCACAAAACTTGAACGGTATATTCCACAGACAATTTGTATTTTAATGTATGAGCACTCGTTGGCATGTCATCGTATGGTGGCACATCATTTGATAGGAACTATAAAAGTTATCTCGGCTATATGGAAACGTGTTTGTATAGCCTCAAAGTATTATATGCATAAATATGGATTTTTTAAAGTGCTTTAGGAAAACTGTCACTTCGTATAAAATAAATGTATCGATAAGCTTGACAAAGTTTTTCATCGTGACTTTAAACACGCATTGATGTAAATTGCTAACGGCGTTTGCCAATAAAAATGTATGGGCAACTCAGTAAATGCGGAGATCAAAGTTGTTTATTGAACGTTTTTCCAAGTACAGGAGATGACACACTCAGAATGTGGCAACAGAAGTTTAGTCATTATTTTAATTTATAAGCTAGAGACTTCTTGAAGTTTGTTTTATTCAGGCTCAAACCTCTTTCATTCAGAAAATGTTCTGCCGCGGAGTGCAAATGACCTTAAGTGGTTTTCATGTTTAAGAGACTCCTAACTTGCTGCAATAAGTGGTAGATATCAACGTAAGTTTAACTCGAAATTTAGAAGCTGTAAGCTTCAGCGCCCAGCTTTTGTACCCCGAATGATCTATAGCCTTCATTTCATTCCCACCACCGCCCGCTGAGCGATATAACGGCATCAGCATCACTAGGAAATCGCTTAGAGCTTCAACTTGAATTCTGTTCATAAAATTTAATGCTATGAGAAGGGGATGCTTGGTATTGTTCTATTTAAAGTTTTTACTGCTAAATTTATGTCTTAATTATCGTTATATTTGATGAACGAGGACGAAACTAAATGCACTGTGTAAAACCGGCATGTTCATTGCACCCTGAAAAATCAAAATGTTTGCAGTCATTGCATCGTGCTGCGGTAGACCACAGATACCTGCAGTTGCATGAATATTAGTGCACAGAGTGTGGCGGATAAAAAGAATAACCCCAGACGATTCGTTTTTGCATGAACAACGCCATTGTCTATGCAAAGCAACTCTTAAAAGAGAGTCTTAATTAAAATGCTAGCACTATTAAAAAAGAGGAATCAATCCAAGTTGGAAGCAATATATTTGTTCTACAGCTAGGTGCACGTCCCTAAACAAATACCGAACAGAAATCGCATCCACCTTGATGAGTGGGTTTAGCGAAACCAATACTCCTGCAGTTGTACTCGCTAATGAAGTTGTCAAAGACAGAATGACTGGTGGTCTTCATTTCCGTCTGCAGTTGGGAGAAACAAACAAATATCCGTCATTGCCCTACAATGCTAACTTTGTTTTATTTAAACTCGCATTCGAGGCGACATTTAATTAAACCCTTAAATATTCTGAAACACCGAATTCAGTTGCGACCCAGGGTGGTGATCATATTTAAAGATGTGTGTCCCTGTAAAGGATAGCAATAACAAAGTACGAGAATATTGACAATTTTTTTTGGCAATAAAATACAAACATTAGATGTAAAAGTGTGTGATATTTTAATACGGAGTATAAATTATGTACTGCACCCAGCGGTTTCTTTGCATACAAGGGGGTGAACTCTAAAATAATTAACCGATTAACACTAATTGGTGTACTGCTTTTCTAATTTCCTGAAAATCATTTGCTTACTCGCAAAATCAAATACAAGATTATCGTCAAGTTTTAGATCTGTATTGATGAAAAATCAAATAGTGAAAGCGAACTTACATTTCCCTTTACAGATTTTACGATTGATGATTTTCTCTATATTCCAATTAATTAGGTTAATTTTTGTGGCCATGGTTTTATGAACTAACCCAATAAATTGGAACTTGGAACCAACTTTCCACCAATTCTAGTGGGTTTCTAAAGTACATGTACACAGGTTGATCTCTGAACGTAGAAATCAAAATGTTACGTATTTACTTGAATCAAATATAATTGACGACATTTTTAAAAGATACAGACCTTTAATTTTACATAAATGGAAATGATGGTTATCTCATACATGTAAGACGATGTTGATACAAAATTAGGTTGGAGACAACGCTGCTTAATAATAGTAATATTTATTAATAATTTTGCTAAAAAAAGCGAAACGAATAATTAATCATGAAGGGTCTTTCATTAAGCGCTTCTTATGTTCAAATAAATGGAACAAAGTGTATGTGGGATGTCATGGAAATTTTTTTATTTATTTGATCGATGCCATTATGTATGGAATATGACTTCCTGCAAATGACCGCCGCGGTTTTCCTGGGTGGCGCGCATCCGAAATGTCCAATTTTTCATGACTCGGGCGGAATTTAACCGATGGCCTGGGTTATGTTGGCTTTGAGGGCCACTATGGTTTGTGACTTATTTGCATAGATCTGCGGCTTAATAAAACCCGACAAAAAAAGTCTGAGTCAAATCGCATGATCTTGGTGGCCAGTTCACATCATCTCCACGTTATATGACCCTGCCCTCAAATCTCTCGTGTAGAATGTCCAATGCGGTATGAGCTGTGTATGCCACACAGCTCCTGTTGAAACCACACAGGCCAAAAGAAACTGGTAATTATCGACCTATAGCGCTCGCTGTTGAAGGTGATGGCCCGGCCAACGTCGTCCTCACAGAAATATGGACCGATTACACCCCCAGCCCAAAATACGTGACTTTTTCGGGACGCATTGGGCGCTCTTGAATCCCATGTGGAGTGGTATCGTCCCAAATTCGACAATTTTGTTTGTGAACATACCCTTTCATCCAAAAATGGGGCTCATTGCTGAAGATGATTTGTTGACGAAAATTCCAACTCTCTAGGGATTCAGCAAGACACCTCTATGGTCGTTTACCTTCAGCTCCTGATGCAGGCCCAAGTCGTGACGCAAAATTCTCCAAATTGTGGTTTGCGAAAGGGCGCGTTCTTGTGAGCGACTAGGGTGCCTCGGAGTCTCCTGCACACTCTCACAGACAGCGCCGATATTTTCGGTAGATCTGTGTTTTGTCGACGTACCGGTGTTGGTTGATTGTTTATTGCGTCAATGGACTCAAATTTATCCACCCCACTGCAAATAGTCCTCTCGGGAATAGTTTGTATTTTACTTTCTGCACGTGACGGGGAATGTCACTGTAGCTTGTTTGAGTTCACTATTTGGAACCTTTCATTTGCTGTATTTATTACTTCTTTTATCTTTTCTTAAGTGCCCGATTATCTTTTAGGAACCAGATTTTTATTCATGGCGCTCTACTTTCGTACACCTGTTAAAAACAACGGTTAGACCTTTAAGTCTAGTGTAAGGTCTAAAATCTAGAACTGTGAATACAAGTCTTGAATTTTAAAGATTGGACTCGTAGTTCATAAAAATCTATTTCTATAAAGTTGTAATTTCGTAAAGTGAAATTCGGTAAAATGTGGAATACCTACGGTTCTGAAAAACAAAATATATTTAACTTTTTTTATTTTGTTGACGAATTAATTTCTAAAAGACATTACCCTTGTGTTAGTATGCAAGCTTCTAATTTAGTTTGTCGCTCTCTTTGACGACCTTTCGGAAACTTTGGCAATATGCCTTTCTAATAAAAGGAAGAATGCACATGTTTGACTTGTTTTCATTTACATAGGAAAAGCTGTTACTCTTACAAAAAGAACAAGAACGAATAGATAATGTTGTGTTTATGGTCATAGTCGATGGTACCATTGAATAAACAAATTTATTATTCAATGATGGTGGCTACTAAAAAAAATTATGCACAAATTAGTGCACTAGTTAGTTAGTGCATGAACGGGAATTTTCTTTGTGGGGGTTTAGTGGAGAGGGGCGATAACAGTAATTGTCGTGTACTGCTTGCTCCCGATTTCGTCGAAGTGCGACTAATAAGTAACATGTAAAACCATTGCATTTTACTTTATTTAAGTTACAGTAGGAAAATTATCTGTTTCCTTTAATAGGAAGGAAAAAGTATAAGGAAGTTTCCTACTTAGAAGACTAAGACAGGGGCACCTGCACCCAAAAAAGGATTTATTGCCGGTGTATAGGCACAATCCTTAAAACTATTGATACATAGAAGGAAATACAAAAGGGGACTGGATATTCCTAATAAAGTCTAGAATCTATTAGAACCAGAACTGCATATTTTTCAAAGTTATAAAGTAATTTTAAAACAATCATTATTACTATTTATCATCTAATTAACTATTATCATTGTAAAAGGTTTTCAAAATTTGAATACCTTTTTTCATACTTTTCAAGAAAGTTTTATTACCACTCAAAAATCAAACTCGGCTGTTAGCTTATTACCAAAATTTTTAAAAACATCATTTGAAAAGGGGAATTCTTGCTTTTGGGCTTTTGAGAAAGGAAAGGTTAAATTTTTTGTTTTTATGAAAGTTGAAAACTTTGCCTTTTGTCACATTTGATACACAATGAATATCTTAGGCTTCGATCGTTAAAATTTAGAAGTGCCCAAAAAATAGAAGCATGCCAGAAGAGTCAAATCTGAAATTTGAGAAGTGACATACTCACGAAATAGTAAAATCTGGTGCTTTATAGTTCTTTTTATGAGGTTGGACCAAGAAAATGCGCGAATTCTCACAATCTGTGAGCGGTCAAACCTAAGAGTTTCAAAGTCTAGGAAACAGTCGGACAGTTGGTTGGGTATAGGGGTGAGAAACTCTCATATCTACTACTAATCATTTTCATTTCTGACATACATCACAATCGAGGATTCGTGAAATGTATACGCAGAAATTTTACCACAAAAAGCGCATAGCTGTTGTGCTTTATGTAAGAACCTTGTTTCAGATCAGTGAAAAATTATGCCACCCTGATAAACGAACGAGTTCATTTACAACCGCTGGAAGATATAGAAAACCAACCAAAGAGAAAAGTGCGAATCTCGAATGTCATGTACGTGCTTGAACTCAGAATTTTGTACAAGTGGCAAATAGGATTATTGTGAAACAGCCTTTTCAGCTATTTGGGAAGTGTTTGAACAAATCGTGAAGGCACACACTGATTGCATCCTTACATGATTTATTCTCGAGTAACTTTTTAAAACTATAAGCAAAGCTTAACTCCTAGATTACCACCTCTGCACCCTCAAGTATGATAAAACAACAAAACTGACATTAAAAAGCTGTACCGCCCTTGACGTAAGATTATAGCCGCTCTAAGCTTCTTACGAACAAGTTTGTCAAAATCCCTTATGAAAACCAATCTTTTCTATTTTATTAATCAATTAATTTACGAAAGTTTACTTTGCATATTAATTTTAAAGCGTTGTAAGAAGAACCCATTGTTAGAGTGAATGCGTGGTCTCAACAGACGGAAATATTCAGTCTGTTAGGAAAACAAAAACACGGATGAACAGAAAGTACTCGTAGCCACACACCCCGTAGCATATAAAGTGAGGATTAGGTAAGCACTTTTATATGAAACTTAAGACATTTTTCTTTTCACATCAGGTTATTTGCATACTGTCTTCGCCCGATTTTAGGGGAGCGACAGGTCATGCCGCAAGTCTTTCTTCCCGAAAGCACCTTTGTCATTCATACTATATGTTTTTAGAACTATGTTTGTGTATCTAATTTAATCCGATGATGTTACGCTGCAATTCGATTTTTGTAGCTTCCAAATTTTCCTGAGAAAATTTTACGGTGCAAATTGGCAATATACCTACAGGTATTGATTTTATTAGCAAACGCGTTACATTCCTTTAATGTACAAATATTTGATGTTTACGTAGTTCCACCCTTTTAGTATCCGTTGGGGGTATTTGAAATGCAAAACTTGCAATTTTGTAAGTGTAGCAGGGGCTAATTTACCACTGTTTTCCATTTAAAATTAGACTGGCAGAAACGTCACAGCAAATACACATACGCACAGAGAAATGAACATCGGTAGGTATATGTTTTGCGGGGGTGATTAGAATATTCGTGAAAATGTTATCCATTCAGTGAAATCTGTTTTGTGGGTTTCGTATTTTGATTTCTGTTTTTTTACTTCAAATGATATAGTAGAGGATAGGGCACATTTTCTTAATTCATTTCTTCTAGTTTGTTATGGTTACAATCGTTGTCTATCATATGAGTATAATAAAGAGAATGACAAAATACAAGGAAAAAGCACATTTTCCATCTGAAAATTAGCACTGTTTACACTTAATTCGCTTATTCTATCCCGATATAACGCTCTAGACACCTTTTATAGATACAAAACCCTTGCGAAAGACATAATCAAATGAAAAACCCGATCGGGATTACTATAATAGTTGAGCATCGTCCTAACATGCAAGGAGCAAGAATGCTCACAAATATACAAAACTTGAATCTCATATTCGACTCCAACCATGAACGCACAATGGCCGTCCTGGCAAAAAAACCAAATTTATTTATTTATTTATTATCCCTCTCTTGTTCTGGGCCCTCACCAGGCTTGCGCCCAATTACAGACTGTCTGGCATGACGCTTTTTAGAGGTGCCTCTGCAGAAGGTCTTAAGTTGTTCTACACTACTCCGGTATTTACCTTACGAACTAGGAAAACTGCAGGAAAACGTAATTCGGAGTAGCCGGCAGAATGCCAGAAACTGATCTAAGGAAATTCCTATCTCTGTCACAGATGAAAAATTCTTACCCAGCCCAGGTTCCAACCCGACCTTTGGCTTTATAGTCCAACGCTCTATCATTGCCAACCACCTCCTTCAACCACTTAAGGGAATGGTTGTACACGAGATTCTTACGATCTCGCCCGAGTTCCTCCAACTCCTGAAGGTGGGTGCTAGTGTAGCGCCTTTTAGGGCAAACATATAATGGTCCAAAACTTTGGCCAGGTGATGACCATATCCGTCTACTAAGAGGGTTATTGGTATCTATGATCGCGACTTTTAGACAGCTTCCACTATTACGAGTCGCCTCGCACGACGCAAACACGAGTGTGTTGTCTTTAGTCTGCCGAGGATTGCACGAAGGACTTTTTTCTGTGCCACTTTGAACGACAGAGACTCAAAATGTTGTTCTAAACTCTAATTTGGTTGAGGAATCGGTTAAATGCTATGGTAGAGAACACAAAATTGACTGTGTTAGCAGCCATGGGGCTGTCATTTAATATGTGCAAGTGTAAAAAAACGGATTGCGCGTGCCAACTTTTTTGAGATTTTGATTTTTAAGCTTTCTGAGAAAAATTGACCTAAACAGACACTAAGTACACTTGCACGTCTGTACGTTGTAATTAAATTGAAGTAAAATCAAGCTTTGGCACAGTACAACCCAGGGGTGCAAGTAGTTAATTAGGTTAAAATAGAAAATTTGCGATTGGTCGGTAAACAAATTCTGTAAACGTTTTCAGTTCGATGTATAAATTACAATAAAGCTGCCAATATTTATTCCCGAACGAGCAATTTCCTGGCACATCATTTAATCATTGATTAAGTTAGTAATTCTATTCTATTATTGAAAGCTTCGAACGCGTTTTTCATTACCTTCTGAGTGACTTGTTTTGTAACGCAATGACAGAGGGCCATTTTTCTGGATGTTTCCATAAAAAGAACAATGGACGCGTTTCTAATTAACATGCAGAAAGAGAAGGGCCGTTAAACAGTAAAGCGACGGTAGCTGAAAAATCAGTTTGTTTAGGTAATTAAGGTGAGATTCCATGTTTTCTGTCAAGTTAAAGTTACGGAAAAGAGAGGAAAGTTTGTGGGTATAGCGTCAGAGAGAAGATTAAGTGGTTAAAGTCACCCCTTCACGGCAGTATTCATTTACTAATCCAATCTACACTGGCAAAGTACACTTTCAGCATGTAACCCTTAATTGGAGCTGTATTAAATTTTGTCCGTTGCTGACGTCGTCAATATGTGAGCTGTGAAATCGTTTCTAATCGAAACTCCAAATTTTTTTATTTCCACCCTTACAAATGAATGTGCGTGATATCAACTACGCTCACGGATTATAGACTTCGTAGGACGTCGGTAACCATTTCTAGAAATCGTGTCGATGCTTTTTCCAAATGAAAGCTTTTATTCTCACCGTTACAATTTTGTTGAAAGCAATCTTAGTCTTTTTTGTATCTGTTCAATACACGATTGCTCAATTGCTTTCCCGATGAGGGCACGCATTTTTAATTATACGATTGCAATTCATCGGGTTTCAGTAAGATCCCTTTGAGAATGAATGCGAATTAGACGGAGTTAATCTCATTTAGATGAAAGATTTTGTTCATGGGGATGAAACCAAACAATTGTTGCATAGGTCTTGAACTATTAATCATGTTTTCACGACGAGTGTGAGTTACACGTTTTTTTCGGAAACCGTTCAGGATGATTTTATTAAACTTTCCACATAAAGGTAAGACTAATTTTCCGATCCGATTACATTTTGTGAAGGCGAAGGGAACTATTAAACAATTGTGGATCGAGATCGAAATGTCGGCAAATTTAGTAAACAAAAATGCGCACATATGCATATCATTTAATACTTCTCTTAATTTTTTGTGTTTTTTTGGTACAGTGTTTTTGGAAAAATGGTATATGGTATCATAAACATTCATTTTACATCCTATATTATCTAAACAGAATGTTTCACAAGGAGTGCATGAATAGTTTTGGTATCATCAAAGATGGAGATTTGACTAAATGCGCCATGTTTTGCGTTAAAATTTTACACCTTAGTAGCTTTGAAAGACGCACCTTCTCCATTTAACAATAAAGTCTATAACATAACAAGAACTGGTCCTTATAATTGTAGCCAAATAAAGAAAGTGAAGGAAATGAGGTACACAGTAATAATGAAGTATAAGCTGCATGTTTTATAGCCACATTTCTATCCCAAGGAAACACGAACATTTCCTAAGGGACTTTAAAACGCTTTTCTCTATATTATTCAAAAGTCGCAGATAGGTATACATATAATCGATTTAACAAGGGATAGACTGTACAGAATAGATCATCAATCGTGATGTGTTTATTATAAAACTAGAGGTGCAGACTAGGGAATGCAATACCGGGATTGCGGGATCCCGAAATACCGGGATCCCGCAGCATTTTTGCGAGATTAATCCCGCACATAAATGAAGCGGGATCCCGCGGGATTTGCGAGACTGAGGAATTTGTCGACCAAGGAGACGACTCTGTTTACTTTGTTAATGAAACTGATAACGGCGAATTATTTTTTAAATAATTGTTAAACTTTTTTCGTTAAAAATGTACTATGATTTTTGAGGCACTTTAGAAGACTTTTTGTGCTTTACAGGTAAGGTTTTTTTGAGTTCTAAGTTAGGCCGAAGGTACTTTTTTGTTAAATATTGTAATAATTAGCGATTTATTTTAATACAGAAGTTAACTGCACAGAATTGCTTATTTGCCAATTTATTTAAAGTTTTGCGAGATCCCGCAAATTCCGGGATCCCGCGGGATTAACATCTAACAATCCCGCAAATACCGGGATTGAGATTTTGCTGCGGGATTGCATTCTCTACTAGAAACCAATTTCGAAAGAAAATTCAAACTACTTTTGAACTAGTAGCCCAATCTTGGAACTGTTTGAAATTATGGATTCTACAGGCCGCATTCTATAAGAAAATTTTTTTTGCGGGTCGATCTGAGACAATTTTTTCTGAGGGCCTCAAAAAAGGCAGTGTACAACCTTCCTTTTTTACCAAAAATCAACTGCACCAAAATTTCTCGAGAAAACACTTTTTCTTGTTAATTTTGGTGCGTAGAATCCAAAACAATTCGTACTTTTTCGATCAGACTTCTCAATCAAAAGTTATAGACTGAAACCAATTTCGAAAGAAAATTCAAAGGGCTGTAACTTTTGAACTAGTAGCCCAATCTTGGAACTGTTTGAAATTATGGATTCTACAGGCCCATTCTATAGAAAATTTTTTCCCGGGTCGATCTCAGACAATTTTTT